>NW_020230271.1:152500-167500 GCF_003227715.2 Harpegnathos saltator
TTGTATTTCTTTAGATGCGCTGTCACTTTGTTCTTCCTATCCAACAGTCTCTTTTGATAGACAGAAAGAACAATGATTCCAGTGTCTCCAGTTGTCAAAATTTATTATATTTTTATAATGTATTTATACACAATTCGCTACATCTAGTGAATGGCAAGTATGCCATGCATAACTTAAAGATAGCACACGTGTGCTGTTTCTTTTTTGTTCGGGAGTTCAATTTAGTGACAAATATTGATTTAATGGAAATAGAGCATTTTTGCGTTCGATCACCTTCGGTCACCTTGCGTTCGACCCGCGAGATATATAAGCGGACACCAAAAGGGAGAGGATGATGCTCATTGTGTAGGTGCAAATATGTGTCGGTACTAATTACAAAACTGGAAGCATGTCCTGTCTCTGTAAGATCGTGTCTTCTGTAGCCGCAGCAGCCTCGTTAACCGGTTGCCACGCGATATTGTTGGTTCAGTACACACACATACATACACACACTGCCATATGTGCGTTCACATATTCCTATACCCATATTTGCACCAATCCATACACACATACACTCAATATACGTTACATGCATACACGAGCGTGCGCGCGTACGTGTCTGGACATGAGAAACTACGTCGAAAGTTATATCTTACAGTTATGGCACGTTATCGCAAAACTTGCACAACGTACATACAGGATAGAAGTTGCACGCAAGACCACGTGTGTACCGGGTGTCCCAGCAATAATCGACCGTTGGTCTCGCGTCAACGTCCCGAATAATCGATCTTTCACTTAGATCGATCTGTTCTATCACAAAATCAGCATCGTAAAATCAGCAAGTTCTTCTTTCTCTCTTTCTCTCTTTCTTTCTCTCTCTCGCTCTCTCTCTCTCTCTCTCTCTCTCTCTCTCTCTCTCTTTCTCTCTCTTTTATTCGCTTACTCACTCGCTCGTCGCGCAACGTAATAGACTTTTAATAGACTTTTTATATTAAATATAGATGTTGCATCAACCGTGTCGAGAATTGACGAGAGATTCCCTGTCGAATTACGTGCGCGAGTCGGTCTCGTGTCCTTTTCTCCCTTTTTCCATTCCTTTTTCCGATAATGTAAATCAACGAATCAATTTTGAGGAAGAAACGCATTTTGCATTTTTATGAATATTTTATAGATATTTTATTTTAAGCGTTTATCAAATTTGTATCGTAAAGAAAATAGGATTTTAGAAGGTTTCCTTTTCATTATTTGGGAGTTTTATTATTTGGAGGAGGGAGGGTTTGTGATGGTATAATTTAAAATGCTAGGAAATACGTTAAAACGTTAAATGCGTTAAAACAAAATTTAACATAATTAAATAATAAATGCGTGTCATCTTTTTTCCAAGATCTTTTTTAAGATCCGAAATCTGTTAAACCTTAATCTTAAAATCAGAAAGAAAGGACGACAGTTTTACATCTCCAAAAGTTTGATATTTAAATAAGAGCTCATAATCTCTTGTTTAATTTAACTATTTGCTATCTGTGGACTTGCGGCAAATCAGGAATTAACTTCACTGGCGTCATGTTATCAAGCGACCTACTGTTGCGTTGTTGTAGCGTTTCGATGACACCGGATCATTTTTTCCAAGTATTGAAGTACACATTGGGGAGATAATTCGCCATAATTTCAGACTCTTACTCATCCCTTCGATATTTCGATATAAGGATGAGGAAACGTTCGAGCGCGTCACATTAAGTTGCCGGCAGTTATTGAATTTCGGGCACTACAAACTTCCGCTAATAAATGTAGAATATATCGCTAATCTGTATCGATGACTTAAGAACAAAGAGTCATGTTTCCTAATAGCGTGCATGCTGCATTATGCAGATTCTAATTTTCAACGGAATATTCCGCCCGTAAATTTGACCGGGCTTTGTCAGCGCGAATTGATACGTCATTAAATCGGGGAAAACTGAATCGACTAAAAGAAACAGAGTCTTTATATTATATTTATAAAAGAGTGACGCGTGCGTTACTTTAGATACAAGTTTTGTATAACCATGGATGGTTTAATACCTTTTTACTGAATAGTCATCGAGAAAAAGTTGCGATTGCGAAGTTGCGTCTGCGAAAAAGTACGCGATATGTATTTTTCGGGAATTTCTACAAAACTATAGATAATTCCAGAATTTGTATTACAAGTTTCTCGATTTTCCCGCATGAAAGAATTGATGGAGAAGCAAGAGAGATAAAAAAATACAGCGGAGCCAAAGAATCGGAAGCAGAACTCATCGACTGGAGTATAAAATAATAGAAAGAAAAAAAAAAAGAAACGGGAAATGAAATGGAGAGAGGCGAGCTAGGCGCACACGGCCATTTTTACTTATATCCATCATAAGGAAATAAAAGGAAGATACAATTAAATGAGTAGCAAATAAAGGACGAAAAATGGAGAGAAATACGACTTTTCTTTGCACACACACACACACACACACATACATTTTTCACGCTATTGCATTACAACTTGAATTACATTCAATTCGATACTTGATGATGAAACTCTGTGTATGAATGGTATATGTTCGTTTTAATTCACGTTTAGACATGTATACACATATACATGAGGAAAGAGAATATCATGTCTGGATCTGTGTTACGAAACGTATTAACGTAAAAAACGATATTTATGTAAGATAAAGAGGATTGAGTTTCCGAAAATTCGCTGGGCTGACGCGGGCGTTGAAATGAGCGTCGCGATTTTCCACAGTGTGTTCGCAAAATCTATTCGGCTGCAACGAGCAGAACGTGTCGTTGCTCGGGTCGCCACAGAGGTTGGTAGGTGCTGAACGCTTAGCTTGATATTGATCGACCTTCTCCGCCGTTTTACTCCCTTCACCGCTCACGTACTCCCCGCCGAACTACCGCATCTCCGCGCAAAGCAACGCGCCGCCGGAGTGACGTAACAGTGGTTGGGGGAAGGGGATGGACGGACGGATGGATGAGTGGGTGGATAGGTGGTTGCTACGAAACAATCCGCCCTCCTTCTCTTTGCTCTCGCATTTTTACCCTGTGCAAGTCCCCATCGACGAGAGTCGACGGGAGTGCAACAATAATTTGTCACTCAAAAATTGCGAACCGCTGAAAAACAGACGAGTTGGACGCAAGAACCGGACGAGTCCACCTCCCTGTCAGAAAGAGAGGGTGGAAAACGTCGAAAAACCGCCGTTGATGTCTCGTAATATCGCATTTCTCGCCGAGACGAGTACTACAACCCGCGAGGATCTTCAGGAACGTACGGATAACGAATGTGAGGAACAATGCGCAAAAATTTCAGATTATACAATACAATCTTTTATAACGTTTTTTTACCCGCAGTAATCAAGAATGCTTTCATGCCGTGATACGAATCTGGTACGATATTAGGTACAGGCATCTTTTTAAGCGCATATTTTTAAGCGCGAAATCATATTTCTCTCGTCTCATCGGTGCGCGTCGTTTCATGTGCGTCGACACATGTCGATTACATTTTCCGTTTTATTTATTTTAATTATATACACATTGATGAGTGTTGAGGCAGCACTTGCTCCGATCCAAGAGTTCGATAAACAATGAGACTGCACTGTGTAAATATAATTGTGCAAATGAATTAGCGCGGCAAACGATATAATTTGTATATGTGTGTGTGTGTGTATGTATTATGCATAAAACATGCAATATAAAAGTTCTCGTTAAAGAATATATAATATACGTAAGTTCCTCCCCCCCTCTTCTCTCTTCCTCTCTTATTCTTTTAGGTGAGTTTTTGTTGATATATTGTGATAACAACATGTGTGTTAAGAAAACACATTAGTACAAGGGCAGTCTGAAAACTTCTCGGCCTGACACATAGATGGCATTAGAAACTGTCAAACTATAATTGTATTGGAAAGTGGCATCCCTGATATAAACCCATGTAAAATTTAATTTCGATTTGTCGAGTCATTCGAGCAGTAGCACCAGTTTAATATTGACGTGTCATTGTCTTTTTTAAAATGGAAAAAATTGAATATCGTGCAGTGATTAAATTCTTTGTTTTGAATTATTTAACACCAACAGAAATTCATCCGAAATTGTAAAAAAAGTGTATAAGGATGCATCACCTTCACTTTCCACTGTGAAAAAATGGGCTGCTCTTTTTAAATCTGATCGTACAAGCCTCGAAGATAATCCACGCGAAGGTTGTTCAAAAACTGCTACAACACCACAAAACATTCAACAAGTCCATGATATGGTGTTAGATGATCGGCGAGTGAAAATGAATGAAATAGCTGAGGCCATAGGCATCTCAAAAGAACGAATTGGAAATATTTTGCATGAAGAATTACATATAAAAAGGTTTTGTGCAAGATGGGTGCCGCATTTGCTAACAATTGACCAAAAACGCATTCGAATACGTATTTCTCAAGCGTGTTTGGATCGTTTTAAGCAAAATAAAATGGATTTTAAGCGTCGTTTTATAACTGTTGATGAAACTTGGATCCACCACTATACACCAGAGCGAAAAGAACAGTCGAAACAATATATTGAAGCCGGTGGACGTGCACCGAAGAAGGCAAAGACAGTTCCATCAGCAGGAAAGGTTATGGTAACAGTTTTTTAGGATTATAAAGGTGTTTTATTGATCTTCAGAAAGATAAAACGATTAACTCTGAATATTATTGTAACCTTTTGGATCTATTGGATGCAAAAATTCATGAGAAAAAACCTGCTTTAAAGAAGAAAGGAATCGTTTTCCATCAAGAGAATGCACGTGTTCACACAAGTGTTTTGACAATGGCAAAATTCAACGAATTAAAGTACGAATTGCTTGAACATCCAGCGTATTCACCAGATTTGGCTCCCTTTGACTATTATCTGTTTCCAAACCTGAAAAAATTCCTGGCTGGAAAGCGTTTTACATTAAATGACGAAGCTATTGCAGCCGTGGATGGATATTTTGCAGATCTTCCGGAATCACACTTTAATAATAATATTGAATTATTGGAAAAATTTACGTTGGAATAAATATATTGAAGTTTCAGGAGATTATATTGAAAAATAAAACATATTTCACGGCAAAAAAAAATTTTCTTTCATTGTTAGGCCGAGAAATTTTCAGACTGCCTGTGTTAGTAATCCTGTTGCTAATGTGTAAATGAGCTTTTATGGTTCCTATGTTATATGTAACGTCACTAATATTATATTTGTATATTCTTAAAAGCATATTTTGTTAGAAACATTTAATAAATTGTTTTTTGGGAAACATGATTTTGCTAACGACATTTCTGTCATTAGCATTTTGCTATTCACATTACGACTTGTGCTGTTGTTTCGGTGTAAAAAATCGGCTCTAAGTAAATGCTTCAAGCGAAGTAAAAACGGTAAAAACTCGAGGAGTTTCGAGATTAACAACACAGACCGAATGAATTTGGCTCGAATATACTTGGTTGCTAGAGTTTACTTGCTTGTTAGAGCGTATAGCAGATTTAAAAAATATTTATTTTTCCTTACGTTTGTTTTGCGGCGATTACAATTAGACTCTGTCTCATTGATCAAATATAATCAAGAGAACAGTATCGACGTCGCGTCGGTGCCCATGTCGGCGTCGACGACGTTGGCGATGCCGACGACGACGATGACGGCGATATGTTCTGCCAGCGAATAATTAGGGAAACGTCGTCGCGGAAATTAGGATGACAGCGATATTTAATTAGCAGGCAAGAGGCTGCCTCTTCAGGTGAATGGGTTAAGGCTGCCGAATATTGTGTATGGCTGACTCTACCGCCCAGATAGAGACTGCAATCACAATGCGACTTCAAAGGTAGCCCGGGTGTTCCTCGGGAATTCCGGGATAAGTGAGAGTAAAGCGAGAAGAAGATGGGACGGACCACAACGACGCGTTTGTTAATTAAGAACGCTAATTAATTAAGGAGATATCCCGGCTGCGTGCGAAACGCGCATTTGAATATTTATACACAAGAATATTTGTAAATAATTATATGTACTAACTTTCTTCAATTAATAACTCAATTAATAACTCAAAATTTTATATGTTTTTGGCAAAATACACGAGCGCTTTGTATGTATCGGCAGATATTTTGTCAGATAATTCAGCTAATTCTATGTTAGGTAGCAGAAAAAAGTACAAACTCTTTAATATTCTTCTCCATTATCTACTTTCTTCCAATATCGCGAATTTGACACTCTTGTCGGTTATCAGATACAGACGCGACGTTATATACATATATTTCGCGTTATTTTCAAACGCTGATTTTCGAATCGGCGGCATTTCGAGATAAAGCATGCCTTTGACATCGAGGACATCGATCGGACATCGAGGGTGCTAATTCAAGTGAGTGCGCCAGCCATCAAACAGACGGCAAGATATTAATTCTCGCTCTATAGCTCATCGCGTCGGCTGATCGTCGACGCAAATTTCGATTTCTTCGTTCCTTCGATCCTCTCAAGCAGTTAAGTGATTAGCGCCTTATCGATCGCTCGAACGCAAATTGAAGACTCGAACCCGGATTATTTCGAATTGTAAGAAATCCGCTGATCCGGTGAACAAGAGCGTGATCCTAATTAACGGCGCATAATTTCGTCTTTAATCGAACGCATTCGATATTGCCCAATTTTTACGAATTGAACATACCCGCTTTCATCGGAATTTTTCATAATCACATCTGTGTACATTTTCACATAGTATCTTATTAATTCGTTCGTGTGCATGCATTCAGATCGTCTCATTTTAACTCGTCTCTCTAAACTTGGAAAACTGAAACTCTTAATACATTTTGCCATTCTTCTCAAATAAATCAATGTATCAATTTTTGCATCAGTTTTGTTAGCCTGTATATTGTGAAGTTTATTTTTTGGTTTGGTAAAAAGTGGGGCAAAAGATGAGCAAAAGCGCTTGTTTAAGCACGTCCAAGAGATTATATAAGGCTCACGAACTGTCTGCTCTTAGGTTATTAATTTTTCCTCGGCGTAACAAACAAAGAGACTCGTTATTATTTCACTGCTACTAAATATTAAAATATTCATAATAAAGCTCACTCGTCACTTTTGTCCTTTCCTTGCAATTATTCCCTAGTCTGCTTTGTTGTCGTATCGCTGCAATTTCTCTTCCTTGTTCGTTAAATTCTCTTATATTATATACAAAGGTCTCGATGCTCAGAGATCTGACAAATTAACAACGTCTAACAACGTTCGTGTAATACGATAGACACTTAAACTAAATAGGAATGTTCCTTACTATTTTGCAAATTTTGTAATAGTAATTGCAAAATTAATGAAATAGCAACATAGCAAATGCAAAATTTGTCTACAGAGCTTGTCCTCTTGCTTCCTATTTGCGCACTCATTTGCTAATACTACTGTTTAATCAATTCCTTTATAACTATTGCGAAAACGTAGAGAAATGATAGAGAATTTCCATATGCCGTTTGATTTACTAGCGCACTAGTTGCACAGGAGCGCTTTATCATTATTTGTCGTATCAACGTTTTTAGACATTCAATCATTAAGATCTAATTCGGTCAATAAGAACTGCGTGCGCACGTATATACGCATAAACACACACGAAAATGTTAGTAGCGAATAATTTTTCCTACGAGAGAGTAATAATTTCGACAATATATCTGACGCGTTGAGATTTACTCAGGCACTTTAAACGTATGCGAAACATTAACCACCATTTCATCGCTTAATCAATCCTGTGTCCCGTTTATATAATTTTTATATTTCCTATCCTACGTATTTAAGTTGGGTACAATGTAGATTTTCTTTTTCTGACATTAATACTTCACGCATAATTCATCCCTAATTACATCAGCATACATTATCGGAAGGCGTTTTACTTCAACGTTCTTGTTGTAAGTTGTTTGTCCTAATTATTTCAATTAACCATGTTATTAGTCATAATTCAAAGAATAATTAACTCGATGTTCAATTAATCGACATTGTATATATATTACATCTCTTGTGCGTGTCTCAAACTTTCTATTTTTGAAAGCCAGCCCGACGTTCGAATAACTAATGATAAATAAGTAAACGATTTCGCAAAAATAGTAAAGGTAAATTAACGCTTGGATAAATAATTTTCCTGCGTGAGTGTTGTTAAATAATAATAATAATAATAATAATAATAATGCATCGATTATTTGACCGATTTAAAATTAATTTATCGAATAACAATCAAATGAATATTTGTTTTCTATTTTTATGAAATAATTATGAATATTTTATCTGGACATCAAATTGCACTAATTTGAATCGATATCATTGACATAAATGCATCGAAACCGAAACGCGCCGTGCCCGGGTAAAATCTCGCACGGGAAACGGAAAACTCTTTCACGCGCGCGCGCTATTTCCCGGATACTTTATTCGTTTTACGAGTCGTCTCTTGGCCTCATTGTATCTCTGGTATCTCGCGGGAATTTTTCGTCGGCGGGATTCATATTTTATCCCGTTTTTTACACCCCTTTTGACAAACCGAAGGAAAATGAATTCTGTAGTCGGGAGGGGCGACACGAGAAAGAGAGAGAGAGAGAGAGAGAGAGAGAGAGAGAGAGAGAGAGAGAGAGAGAGAGCTGCAGGCGTTAAACATTTTATCGCCCGATAAAAAGTCGCGATCGCGTGAAGGCGAAACGCGACATTTATTCGTGTCAATATTCGACGCTTTACGAGTCTCGTGGATGAGCGTCGTACAATAGGGATGAGAAAGAAATGAAGTTGTCGCGACGTGAATATATCATTCCGACTTACAAAATACGGAGTAATCAGTAAAGGGGATTAATATAAAACTAAACTGAGGAGGAAGGCAGGTGCGGCAGTGTGTGATATTAATAAAATCAAATAAAATCGCGAGTCGCGGGTGTACAGGACTGAACTGAAACGTAATGGTGTTAAGTGAACTGCTAAATGGAGTCAAAATTACGCTGTCCGCGTGCGACAGAAGCAGAAATAATGGGATAGGATTTTCCTCGGAGCGATCCGAGATTTCTCGGCGACCAGTCACGCTCGTCGTTCAACCCTATCTTTCCCGAGAATGATTTATCTAGCCCGCGAGAGAGGGTCATGGTGATCAATCTATATCAATCGCAACTGGCGTGATAAAACCAAAAGCAATTTCTTCCGCGGAGATAACGATTCGTTTTCCATCACCCGAGCCAGCCTCCTGGATGTGTTAACGACACGAACTACCGCATACCATCCCTAAAAATCACTACTTCTCGTTACTATTTTCATTGTGTTCTCCGTATGCATTGATACGTATATCTATTGGGCTCCCATATTTATGAAAGCGCTAAACGAATCATTGATTTAGATGGATAGATGGCTGTCTAGATAAATAAATGGATAGGATTTTTTGTCAAAAACTGGGACATGTCTCTTAATATTGACGCGATTGAAACATGACGATAACAGACTGTGTTAAATTTAAATCGAGGCTCCCGCTCTCAAAGAGGCGCGTGCGTGTGTACACAATTCAGTGAATTTTGAAATAAAAGCTCAAGTGTGTACGAAAAGGTAAAGAGGAAAACGAAAAAGCTGGTTCTCTCTCTCTCTCTCTCTCTTTCTCTCTCTCTCTCTCTCTTTGCCTCCATTTTTGCGGCACAGAAATATTATTTTCGGAGTAAGTTAAACGAAGTTCTTGCAGCGAAGAAATTCTACGAATGTATGCGTATCGTTAATTCCTCGGACATGATCCTGCGAGAGATTAAGCCGAGTCTCTCTCACGATCGCGACATCTCTTCATTACGTCGTAGCGGCGTTCACCTTTTTTCGCAAGTCATGCTGCCCGCCGTCTTTTAAAAGCGCATAATCGTCGACGCTTCTCGTTAATTAGTGAAAATAATTGGCTGACGAGTGGTGCGCGGTAGAGGGAATACCGCAGTCTGTCTGCGATAAGGATTCGAGACAAATCGTGTAGCTTCTCGCTTCCAGCAAAGAAGCGAAGAGAAGTGCGAGAATGAGAATGCAAGCAGGATGGTTGACTAGTTTTTCCAGACAGGGAGAGAACAGGCGGAGGGCTGGCGGAGATAGGTAGGCAGGGGTAGGATCAGGAGAGACAGGGTGAAAATTCATTTCCTTAATGGAGGTCGGAGCACTATGTATATAGCTAAACGTGACGGTGACTAAACAAGTTCCTTCTCCCTCCTCCGAGATATATACAGTGTAGTATGTACGGTACAGCATTTCGGTCGAGCGATTATACAGGGTGTTGTCTCGTTGCATGGAGAACCAACGCCGACGTTCGGAAAAGGAAGAGAAGTAACAGAAGAATAACGATCGCGAGGAAATTGTAAAACATTTCTCGATCTATCAGTCTACCGACAGTTGTTCGTTGTGTGTGAATACAGAATGATACGCTAGCCGATTGAAATGCATGATATGACGAAAGTTACAAAGTTACAAACGAACAATAATTTCATTTTGTTGTGTTCGCACGTGTTGATGTTTCATGCTTCTGTAAATAATTTACGAGCACGACCGCTCCGTAACATCAAGATTCTTCTCGTCTTCTCGTCTCTCTCACCGAAAGAAGTGAAAACTGTACGAGACGACAACGACGATTGGAAAATCAATGCGTAAAATTACACGTCACAAATCTAAACCAGGATATGCAAAAGTCACTTTCGCGAGATGTAGCGAGGTGAATTGTGTAGAATATTGATATAATAACACCCGTCGCTCGCGTTGCCCGCGCCGGCGCGATAAATAATATCGCGAAGAGGTAGACGGGGGAGGGGAGAGGGTAAACGAAATAAAGAGGAGAGGGTAGGGATACGAGCAAGGAATAGGGACATATGGCAGCGGCGGGATAGCGCGCGACGCGCTGTCGCGGTCATTAAGCAGGCGAATTAATTGCGCTCATGAACGTGCCGCATTATGAGCGCGATGAAGAAGGACTTCTTGCGTTGGCGTCCTTGCTTTGTCGCCTTGCGACTTGCTGCTTGTTGCGTTTCCTCGTTCTTTGATGTAAAAATATTAGCAGTAAGATGCGTTAAATATTTTTGCGCTCGTCCAATGCGCAATTCATTCAATTTTATGCTACGCGACCGACTCTCGATTAAGATATATTCATTCACTCTTTCGTTTGATTCTCTTTCCGTGTCTGTTAAATGCATCTGGTCGCTTTGAACGTCGCTAGTCAAAATGACAACGACTGAAATAACGTAAATCGCTCCGAGCTAAAAGTAACACGAGTCGAAAACGAATCAAGACACATACTGTTTCCACTCTTTCCACAATCTTGTGATAACGATAAATATTAACTGCATCTTCGATAACAGCGATCAGTAAGCGGTCAGTCATAATTTTCGCAAAAACAATATGCGATCGTCCTCTGAATATATTTCAAGAAGTGCCTGATCCTAAAGGAGAGTCTGATCTCTTGGTTGCGTCCCGAGAGTCCTGCCCGAGGGAGAGAGGCACAGAAATTCCGGCTTCCATGATTCCCCGTTTGAAGGCCGGACGCCTTTGTCGACCTCGACGCTCTCAACAAGTTCGAGAAGTCGTCGTTAGTGAACACCCGCCGCCGATCCACTTCCGGAACTTGGCGATCCTCGTAGCCGCAGACTTCGAGCGGAACGAAAAACGTCTGATCGCCTTAAATCACTCGAAAGAGAGAATGATGGAAAAGTTTCCCCGAAAGTCCACCGTCGCATTTAGCGACGTTGAAATAAAAAGTCCACGTGATAACATGATCAACAAGAGATTTTCAGTGGAACGCTTGACTTTCCACCATTTACACATGCACGTTGCGCGACCCTCGGGAATGATATTTGTTTCTATGATACTAATCTCTCGATTAATCAGCTCGATTTTTTTCTTCTGAAGAAGCTTGTAAATGAAAATTGGCGTTGAATTCAAAAAAACGAAAAAGAGTTAACGAAAACAGAAAAGATAAAAAATAACCAACAATTGATAAGAGATTATAATTGATAAAAGTTTGCAAGTAAAATATCTCGATTAGAGAGTCGAATGCACTTAATTTCGTGTTTAATTCGTGTGTAATTTCGTAATTTTAAGCAGATTTAAGGAAAATTTTCTTTTGCAAAATAACTTATTCAACTTTCTCTTAGAGAGGGAGGAGAAGACACTGCGTTCTCTCTTAAGAACATCTTTGACCGTCTCGCACATAGGCGGCGGGGAGGGTACGCGACGTTACTCTGACAAATGGTTCTGTTTACAATGCGTCTAACTAAGTGATTGCACATCTCTCTCTCTCTCTCTCTCTCTCTCTCTCTTCCTTTTTCTCCCCGTTAGAAATATATAATAGAATACTCTCTCACACGTCGAGATAAGCTGCGGCGCTCCCTACCATCGAATCTTTGATACCACTGGCCTCCGCCCCTTCCAGCGCAATTCGTAGCGCAAACATCCGCTCGAGAGGGATGATCGATTCGCTTTCGAAGCCACGTGAGCCGCCGGCCCGCATGTGCAGACCTACATCATAATTCGTCCACCCTTTACTCGATAGTGGATTAACTCTTTTTGCACAAACTCCAAGATACATTCTTTGAGCACATAATACGACTGAAAATTGGTTGGTACAGAGATCTTTTATAGTTTGATTCAGAAAAAATCCGAGGAATTATTCAGAAAAAAATCATAAAAATCAAGCTAAAAAAGTTTCGTTAATTTTCTTCACGACGAGTGTAACATCTAACGAGAATCTCGAGAAGATATTTCTTTAAACACGGAAATAAATAAATAAATTATATATATATGGGACATTCTCTGTCAAATCTGACACTCCCTTTGTCCAAAAATTGAAGTAACAAATAAAACTGTACTCGGGCTCATTTTGAAGCTATGGATGTGTACTTTCATTTAAATCGTGGCCTTTTCAGAAAACCAATATGACGGTTTGAAATTAAAAAAATTAATAGGAAATTTATTATTACCTGATTATATCTTTCATATCGGGTAAAATTCATGGAGTAAAATGGTTTCTTAGAGTTTTTGAAGGTGCTCTTTCCAAATCAATGATTGGATTTTTCATTTAACCTCTTTTAAGGATTAAAAATAGACGTTAGGTGTTAATTTTCCAAGTTTTTGTGCGCTCAGTGCCATTCGTTGGTGAGAAAAAAATATCTCAGAGCTATCTGAATATATTCTTCCACAACCGATCATGCATCAGCATTTCGCCTCCTAGAAGGGTTAGAAATAAGGATTGAGATGAATTTTCAAGGATTTTGTACACGTAATGCCATTCATTGGTAGGGAGAAAATATTTCAAAGCTATTAAAATGTATTCTTCGAGAAACCGATGTCTCTTCAGCAAGTTGTTTTCTAAGAGGGTTCAAAATAAGGATTGGCGAGGATTTGTACAGATTTTTGCTCTTAATGCAATTTGTTGGAATGAATAGAATATTCTAGGCTTTATGAAAAGATTTGGAAAGGAGTCGTTTCTCCATCATTTTACCCTCTGAGGAGAAGGAAATTAGGGATTGGGGGTGACTACTGGTTGGTTTTATGCACTCGATGCCAATCGTTGGAGAGAACAAAATATTATTATTAATCAAACGATTTTCTAATGCTACTCACGGTACACAATTTTCTTTGGAAAATTCGAAATGAACGAAAGATTTTCTACGATCTCTCTCAACTAAAATAATTCTTGAAGAGAAAGAAAGTGAAAATCCCATTTTTTATATTGAAAATGGATTTTCAATAGATCTTATATATTCAATAGATCTTATATATTATATATTCTTAAAAATAATAAAATTTGAGATTTGGGAGATAAGAATAGAGAATAGACCTATTGAAAATCCATTTTCAATATAAAAAATGGGATTTTCACTTTCTTTCTCTTCAAGAATTATTTTAGTTGAGAGAGATCGCAGAAAATCTTTCGTTCATTTCGAATTTTCCAAAGAAAATTGTGTACCGTGAGTAGCATTAGAAAATCGTTTGATTAATAATAATATTTTGTTCTCTCCAACGATTGGCATCGAGTGCATAAAACCAACCAGTAGTCACCCCCAATCCCTAATTTCCTTCTCCTCAGAGGGTAAAATGATGGAGAAACGACTCCTTTCCAAATCTTTTCATAAAGCCCAGAATATTCTATTCATTCCAACAAATTGCATTAAGAGCAAAAATCTGTACAAATCCTCGCCAATCCTTATTTTGAACCCTCTTAGAAAACAACTTGCTGAAGAGACATCGGTTTCTCGAAGAATACATTTTAATAGCTTTGAAATATTTTCTCCCTACCAATGAATGGCATTACGTGTACGAAATCCTTGAAAATTCATCTCAATCCTTATTTCTAACCCTTCTAGGAAGCGAAATGCTGATGCATGATCGGTTGTGGAAGAATATATTCAGATAGCTCTGAGATATTTTTTTCTCACCAACGAATGGCACTGAGCGCACGAAAACTTGGAAAATTAACACCTAACGTCTATTTTTAATCCTTAAAAGAGGTTAAATGAAAAATCCAATCATTGATTTGGAAAGAGCACCTTCGAAAACTCTAAGAAACCATTTTACTCCATGAATTTTACCCGATATGAAAGATATAATCAGGTAATAATAAATTTCCTATTAATTTTTTCAATTTTAAGCCGCCATATTGGAACCGTCATATTGGTTTTCTGAAAAGGCCACGATTTAAATAAAAGTACACATCCATAGTTTCAAAATGAGCCCTGGTACAGTTTTATTTGTTGCTTCAATTTTTGGACAAAGGGAGTGTCAGATTTGACAGAGAATGCCCAATATACGAGGGTGGTCCGATAAGTACTTAGCCTACAAAAGAAAAACGAAAATTTTGGAAAAGTGGCGATTTATTTCTCAACATAGTCTCCTTTTAGCTCGATACACTTGACCCAGCGATGCTCCAACTTCTTTAACCCGTCTGAAAAATACGTTTTCTCGAGGTCTGCAAAGTAGGCCTCCGTGGCGGCGATGACCTCCTCATTCGACTCAAATTTCTGCCCGGCGAGTGACTTTTTCAAGTTTGGAAACAAAAAGAAGTTGCACGGGGCCAAATCTGGAGAA
>NW_020230271.1:170000-173034 GCF_003227715.2 Harpegnathos saltator
TCGTCATTTTGATGTACGTTACACACACATGGCACCTTAGTATCCAGTCTACTAAATATCCCGCGAACATACACATGCACACGCACACATTGAACATGATTGATCTGGCCATGGTATTTCCGTTCGTACGCACAATCGAAAGCTTCATCCCGTCGAGAAGCTCGATAGTCTTCGAATAATTAGCGAGTGAAGAGTCCAAGACTCATCTCACGAGATTAACATATTCCGAGGGCAAGACGCGAAAATTGTTTGCGTCCGTCAAAGCGCGCTCTTTCCCCGATAGCGTTTTCACTTCAGGATATCATAGAGTATTAAGGTCATTCTACAATACATGTCGTAAGTTGTAAGCCGTAAGAACTGACCAATTATAGCCGATTATTTTTGTAATAATCGACTGTGATTCGCCAATTCTTACGGCTTACAACTTACGACACGTATTGTAGAATGATCTTTATAGGATATTAGTACAAGATATTATTAAGAAAATCGAATAAAGTTTAGCTTTTGAGTTGATGAAACTGTGTATTTTATACATTTGTTTTCCACGTTCCGTGAACATTATTGGTTTTACTTCACCAGGAAGAGGAGCAACTTGAATATAAATGTTACTAGCCGGTCTGAGCCTACAGCTAATAAATAATAATAGGCTATATTCAATTTTTAGCTTGTTACTAGCTCGATATTATTTAAGTATTCATTAAAATTGATTCAATGATCTAGCCATTGTCTAGGCATTTCATATCAAATATGATGGTTGGCACTATTTATTTTAAAATATATTGGGTTTGGGAAGAAGTTCGTGGCGTTTTTTTAGTAAAATTCAACTGGTTTTCTTATAGTGTGAAAATGAAATTTATTTAAACCAAATATGCTCCATTATTATCGATAATGTTTCGCTATTTTTCGGGTAGAGCCATGATGCCATCGGTGAAGAATTTGTATGGTTTCTGGTTGAAAAACTGAATCAAATGGTTTTTACAGGCTTCTTTTGAAACCAGCTTAATTCCATTGAGAGAGTTCTGCAGAGATCGGAACAAGTGATAGTCAGAGGGTGCTATGTCTGAACTATACGGTGGATGCATCAAAACTTTCCAACCAAGCTCTCGCAATTTTTGACGGGTCATCAAAGAAGTGTGTGGTCGGGCGTTGTTATGATGGAAGACAACACCTTTCCTATTATTCAATTCGGGCCGTTTTCTTTCAAATTCTTTCTTGCCTGGTGTAATCTCTCTAGTTGTCCACAGCAGAGTTGAGAATCAATCATCTGACCAACTGGAAGTAGCTCATAGTGGACGATTCCCTTCCAGTCCTACCACACACACAGCATCACCTTTTTCGGCGTCAATCCTGGCTTCGCGAACGCTTGTGACGGCTCACCATCCCTTATTCACGATCTTTTACGCTTCTGATTGTCATACGTGATTCATTTTTCATCACCGGTTATGACATTTTCAGAAATGGCTCAATTTCATTGCGTTTCAGCAGCATATCGCAGATGTTAATTCGGTCTATCATATTTTTCACGCTCAACTCATGAGGAACCCATACGTCGACCTTCTTTTTGTAGCCAGCTTTGTGTAAATGGTTCAAAACAGTTTTGTGGTCAATGCCTAGCTCCATACCAATATCGACACTGCTGATATGCTTATCTTGCTGGACTTTTTCAAGAATTTCATCAGCTTTTTCAGTGATTGAACGACCAGAGCGTGACTCATCTTTCATATCAAAATTACCAGAACGAAAGCGAGCGAACCATTTCCGCGCAGCAGATTTTGATAAAGTACCTTTACCGTGCATAGCATAAATTTTTTCACAAGCCTGCGCAGCGTTCTTCCCATTGTCGTAATAATATTGCAAAATATAGCGCAATTTTTCATCACTTTTCTCCATTTTTAAACGCAAACAACTTTCCAACCACTGCACCAATTTCGATGTTTATACACTCAAAGTAACGCTCGAAGTGTCATCTTTCCAACGAGCGTTTAGTGGTGTCGCTGCGATCTGTGTTTCCTGAGTTATTTGCAATTGACGCCATCTATCGGGAAAAACGCCACGAACTTTTTCCCAGACCCAATATAATCTAGCTATTGTATATCCTCTCTCCTCCGTCACTAACATTTTAAAATTAGGTAGCAAATCAAGACTGAGGTTACGATTATCACAAAAAAATTTTTTAAATTAGAAGCAAGTAGTTCACAACATTACTGGCTGCAAATTACTTATGATTTTTCATCTCATAACTGTAATTTCTTTCGCAGTCGACTATCAGCTGATCCAGCTTATCTAGCTATCAGGAGAAGTGAACGTTATACATTACTGGCTAAAAGCAATGTTAAATGCAAATTTACTACTTTGTGGCTAGAGACATTCACGAAATCAATTCAATATTTGTTGGGGATAAATCCTCCGTTTGTCTCTACTAAGAGATTGTCAATATAGTATATAGTAAATTATAAATTATAAATTATAAATTGTTGCGAGAATAGTCACGAGAAATCGTCCAGAGCTGTTAGTCTCTAATAGTACCTTGTAGATACTGTAGTTTTCCGCGTATACCAATTTCATGTTAATCGGAATCTTTTATATTTACCTTGCACGCGAAACGCTCCGACTATACATTTGGCATAAATTTGGTCAGCAATAAACGGTATATTCGGATTCTTGGAGACAATGCCAAGGGATATCATCTGCCCGAGTGCAATAAAGCCTATTGCATTACCCTCTGCATTATTTCGTCCCCTGCATCCCCTAGCATCCCTCATCGTAAAAGCCGCGTGTCTCTGGCGATGTCTCTCACCCTTCCCTTCACTCCTCCTCCACCTACGAAGCTCGTTCTACACGCCTCCGCACGCTCTATTTCACTTTTGCCTGTACCATCTCGCTCAGGGTATAACCTGTTTTTAAACTTAAATTATGCTAGCAACAACATCTCGCAGTGGGAAAACATAAAAACGTTGTGTAACGACAGTCGATTGCGACAAAATCGTTACAATAACGATATTCGCAGAATGTTTGTTTAAACGGTAATATTTGT
>NW_020230272.1:0-105000 GCF_003227715.2 Harpegnathos saltator
AAGTATTTCAAGTGCGAAGTATTAGTCTTCTCGTCTATCAATATTTCCTTGTGAATTGCAATTCCAAAATTTGCTGATTGGCCTTGTAGAATTCTTCCTGACATATTTGACGAATTACTTGTTAAGAGGTAAAAGAGACAACTTTTCTTTTTAAATTTTGATTGTTGAATTATTAATATATGTTTAACTGACTTAATTATTAATAAGGTGTTTTAAACATTTGTAGCGCTTATAAAAAAACTGAGAAGAAGATAAAGGAAGGCTCCACATGATGTGATCGACTACCGAAAAGGAAATTGAAATATAATTTCACAGAGTAATACAGTTGTCTCCACTTCATAACGAATTCAAAGGAAGCTATGTACAGCAGAGTTATCAGTTTGTCCTGAATGTCCTCTTGCAACATAAGTTATTTATATTTATTGAGATACATTAACAATTCGTGGCTTTATGATTAGTATATTATATACATTTTTAGAAATTTCATGTTGGTAATTCAACAGCTGCAATGGGAATAGATGTGAAAATACATCTACGACATATTTTGGGATCCTAGAAAAAGAAGCAGTGGATTACAAAATGCTGAAAGCTTGTACTGTCACTGATTTTTACAAGGTATACAAATTTTAACATAGTTCTTTGTAATAATATAATACGATATTATATAATATTTCATATCTATCATATATTTCGTAGCAAATAGGAGTAGGATTAGAATAGAAATAGAAATTTCAATAAATTATACAACCATTAGAAATTCGGAGAATATATGTGTTTTTGCCTTTCCCTCCCCTCCCCTCTCTCTCTCTCTCTCTCTCTCCTCTCTCTCTCTCTCTCCTCTCTCTCTCTCTCTCTCTCTCTCTCTCTCTCTCTCTCTCTCTCTCTCTCTCTGTCTCTCTCCCCCTCTCTCTCCTTTCCCTCCCTCACACACACACACACACACACACACACACACACACACACACACACACACACACACAACGCGCGCGCGCGCGCACTCACACGCACGCACACGAACACGCACACGCAGACGCACACGCACGCACACGCACACGCACACGCACACGCACACGCACACGCACACGCACACGCACACGCACACGCACACGCACACGCACACGCACACGCACACGCACACGCACACATACACGCACACGCACGCACGCATCCAAAGTCATTTCATTCCCTAAAATACTTATTTCTATGTTAATCCTGATCTCCCTTACCTGTTGTATAATCACCCATGAAGCAGGTAATAACATCACATCAGTTTATTTTAGAGCGTGCATATGTAAAATCCATTGAAGAAGCAAAAATTGGTGATGCCACAAAGAGAACGTAGAATGAAATATTTTGTGAATACATTGGCGAGAAATATAACTGGGTAGACCGATGAAGGAAAAGGAGAATCACTCTACACAATTTGCAGATAATAAAAATAATTTTTAGTAAGTTTCAAGCCTATTCTATAATGACAATATTCAGTCGATAAAGCAGCTTAATGAGCGCTTAGTGATTATTGTTTGTGACTGGAGCATTCTTTTACAATTCTCATAAATATAGAAGCATTTACTAATCAGGACGATAATTATGAAGTACTCACTGAGCTGCTTTTTCCACTGAATGCAGCCAATAGCATAAACGTAATTGTTAACATAATGTTGTAACAAACTGACTAATCATAGTTGATTATTTCTCTACTGCATGAAGAATAATCAGTTGTAATTTATTTGGAATTTGTGCCCATTTCTTACAACATTACGTTTCCAAGTACACTATGGATTTTTATAATTTGTATTTTACAAGTAGAGGTAACCAGGGATAGTAGGCTGCAAGTGTAAGTTTGAAATATCCATGAATTTTATTATAACAGTTAATAAAAATAAAGTAAGCAAAGATTTCACAATTATTTTAGATATGTTGGAGAATCCTTCTTGCTCAGTTATATAATCTGTCAGAAAAAACAGAAATAATCTACTTTTTAGCCTTACCTCTGTGGCCAACTTTGTCTCTGATTTTTATTAACCCCTTCCGTGGCACGGACGCACCGGTGCGTCCAGCCAAAAGCATTTCTAAACATTTTAGTCGCCATATTCGATCCGCCCATTTTTAATTTCTATATTTTGCCACAAATTCGGCTTCAGCGACCAAAAAAACTGAAGTATACAAATTATTGAAAAATTCGCCCCGCCATTTTTTTGGGGCAGTTTCAGTGCATTTTACTGAATTTTGCTTTGCCACGGAAGGGGTTAATTATTAAAATTATATAATACACTGCCTGCCTTAAAATAGTAAATAAATAGTGAGCGAATTTCATTCCATCAAATAGAATATTAATCATATGAAATCATATCAATATGAAATAAAGACCCATCATATTACGTATAAGTATAAAGACTTATGTAATGGAATGAGATCCATTCATGATCTATTATTTTAAGCAAGGTTTATCAATATATAAGAAAAATTAAAATAGAGAAAATATTTGTAGGATCTGTACTTACAAAAACCAAATGTGACTTGAACAAATATAGTGGAAGAATGTTCTGCTTTTCAAAGACGAAGAAGCAGAATCAAAAGATGTAAAACTGTAATGTATTGCACTTTTAGTAATCTATGGCAAGATAGAGATGGCAAGGTATTAATCATAGACATATGATTAATGATATGATATCATTATATCTAGACTGTGTGTTGAGGAGTGGGGACTGATGAATATGGAAAAAGATACTCTCTGTAATATGCTCCTTCGTTCTCTCTCGTTTGCGCATTAGTCCGAGAGAGAGAACCTTTTGACATTTGCAAAGTTCTCTTAGCATGCGATTAGATGCTGCAAACGCTACGAAGCGCCCAAAGAAAAACCACGATTGATTAATATAGTGCTTCGAAGCATTTGCAATGTCTAATGAATCGCGTTCTTAGACAGGCGCGAACGAGAAAGAATGAAGGGGCACACTATAGAGTATATCCTTTTTTTGTACATATTATCAGCCCGCATTCCTCAAGTAAGGATAAACGCGCAGTCTAGATATATTATGTCTATGTTAATACAGGTAAAAACTATAAAATATTATCATTATATTTTATTATCACTGATTATATATCACTGATAAGATAATAGATATCACTTTCTTCTGTATGCTATCTATACACAATTATTTGTTTATATCTTTTATATGCAATATACGTTTGTTTTCAGTCATTTTTACTTTATAGCCAATGATGAACTTTTATTATGATACATTAAAGTGTTTATTACATTAAAAACTTTAATTGTAAATCTGAGGCTTCTTTTTCATAAAAATAATTTATTATAAAATATGAGTAAAGATATAGAAATAATATATACATATATATATATATATAAGTGATAAGTAAATTACCTTACATAAAGTAGAACAATTCAAGTTTGTATACAGCATGTGCTTAAAATATTATGTGTTTCTTCCTGTAATTATATCCTGCAGTCAATGAAAGTACAATTCAAATGTATAGCACCGTAGAGTTTGCACTCAATTGGTCTGTTCTTTGTAATTGCACTGCTGAATTGGTACAATAAAGCTAGAATGAGAAAACCTAATTTCTCTCACTTTAACTTATTGCATCAGTTTAACAGTACAGCTACAAAGAACAGACCAAATATTAGTGCGGATGTACAATAAATGTAATAAGTTTTAAACTGTAAAAACTGGACTATAGTCGATTTTTACAAAAATATTCAAGTATGGTTTTTTTATGGAAATTTGGGAAAGATTCGAGTATTATAGTCGCCAAATAAAATTTACTCGTTGCTGCAACGATTCATTTAAGTAAATTCTTTACATTGTGATTACTGTGTAAAAACTTCTCATGTGTATTTTTTATGAATCCAAGATATTTATGTTACTATATGCAGAATTAAATTTTAAATATATCTCGAATTCACAAAAATATTTACATGAAGGTTTTCTTATAGCAACTGCGATGTGTACGATAGAATTAAGAGTCATAGGATTGGTCTCACCAATTTCATTTATTTTAATCAGTCGATTAAATTTTAATGTTTCAATGCAATTGTTCAATCACATTTTTAAACAGACCTAATCATGAATTAACCAACCATAGTTGAGATTTATACCCGTTTTTATTAATATCGTTAAACGTCAATTAAACCTTGAGTTTTAAGTCTGTTTGAATAGAATTTAAACTCAGATCAGATTAAGGTTTAACTAACATTGGTGGAGTCGGACATTAATCAATCAATTAATGTAATTGAAGTTGATGAGACCGTCCAGGTGCATTTATCTATTCTGTTCTTTTAAGTTGTTTTAAATAAAACAATTTTATTTTTCTATGACTACTATCCTTTGTGGCCTCCCATCGCCTTCTATATCAGCGTTTCCGGAGTTCTTGTCACGGTTCTCTGCCGCCTCCTATGCTGCTTTCTGTATCAATGCTTCCTGGATATCTATTACGGTTCATCACCATCTTCACACCAGCCTAATCTTATCTTTTTACAACAATTTATATCGCTTTTATTTGTTTTATGTTGTAATTCTTATTTTTATAAAAAAATAAAAATCTTTTTACATTATTTAATGTGTATTTTAATCAACTTTTTAATATTAAGACAATTTTAAATTTAAGTGTATATAATAAATTTATATAGTCTATTAACCATCTATTTAAATTCCATGAAATATCTATAATTGATCTATATTACGTCTGAGACACGTCTATAAAAACGTCTACTAGAGGTTGAATGGAAGTTTGAAATGCGGAACTGTGGATGTCTATTAAACGTCCATATATAGTTTCATGGATGTATTATAGAGGTTATGAATATCCATGATAGATGTCTTATGGAAGTCCATTAGAGGTTCTTGTTCTGTGTGGGATTAGTCGCTCATTTAAATACTATGGGAAGAAATGGAAAGTCAAAAGATCTAAAGTCATGGAAATCGGTAAGTCAATAATATTTAAAATATTATGTGTAACATGCCAGCAAACACAATGTTAGATGTAACGTACATGTTAGTTGTAATTTCCTACTCAATAATATAATTGTTATATGATATATATGTTATGTAACAGTTATATTGTTGAGTAGGAAATTACAACCAACATATATTATACGTTACATTTAATATTGTGTTTGCTGGGATGTAACTACGTTGGATATATTTTCGTAATAAATGCTTTAGACATGGCGAGATAATAAAACGGCAGTTTCCCAAAAAGTTGCTAAAATCCGTGCTAATAAAGTTACGACAGGGAACATTGGTGGTCCTCCTATCACACTGACGGATCGAGAAAAAAAGATTTTAGGCCTTATAGGACTAGATTATGTGGAAGGTGTGCAATGTTCTGATTCATTTCCAGAGGAACAGGTAGTGAAAAAGTTTTAAATATAACTGTAATCATTTTTCTAATATAAAATATATCTAATATAGAACATTTTTATTAAAATATATTTAGAAACTTCTTATTTCATCATACTTAAAAATTTGAAATCTTTTTTTGTTTGTGATGCATATAAAAATAATATTGAGTACATGTTTATTAAACAGTATTTGCTTTTTAAATGTTTATTTCAGGGAGAAGCAATGCATTTGCTTACTGCAGGGGACGAAAGAATTTTAAATGATATTCCAGAGTCATTAACATTAAGAAATAACGAGATTATAGAACATGACGTTAATTATATAGGTAACATTTTTTCTGAATACATTGTAAATGTCATGATAAATTATATGAATGTGTTAATCAATATTGCTCTGAAAATGTATAAATGCAGCACTCCTTACACTTTTTTTATTTCAGATTATGAAGTGCTACATGATATGGAAAATGTTATTGAAGAAGGGTCATCTTTCAATAATATTCAAACACACTCACAAATTCAAAATGCGGAGACTGCAGAATGTCATCGTGAAATAACAGAACCACCATCCGCTATTCAAACTGATGATCCACAACGGCTCACAACTGTAACGCAAAGTTCGAGCAAGAAGCGAAAAAGACCACAAATTACAAGGAGTAAGTATTGCTATTGATATATACCTATTTTTTTATAACAGCTCAGTTTATATACGTAATATTTTCTTTCTTTGTAAGACAGTGAACGGTTGGGTACACAACTGCACAATGCCAGAGAAGATTTTGCGATCCTAGCTGAACGCCAAATTTCATGTATGGAGGTAAAATCTATCTGTCATTCTCAGAATATAATTTCTTTGGAAGAAACGTGTTATTAACTCAATGCTTTAAACGTACTTTTTTTTATGTTTATTTTTACAGATGTTTGCAAAGGCAATGCAACAAATTGCGGATAATGAAAAAGAGCGAAATGAATGTTTACGTGCCTTTATAGAAGCAGAAAGAAGTAGAGAGACAACATATTCCGAATTATTAATAATAATCAAAGATTGTGTTGAAGTATTAAAAAAAAAAATCTTTCACATAACTAGTCCGTATTTTGATCAGTATTTTATTCTTTTCTTTTAATTTACTATTATTTTTTCTTTATTACATTTATAGTTTATAGACAATAAGGGTTTTAGTTTAAGGACAATAAAGTTTTTATACTGTTTGCAGAAAGATGTTTATTTCAATAATATAAAATTTTAATATGAAAATAAAGCTTTAATATATTTAATATTATATAAAACTATTTTATATAAAACATTATATAAGATAATGTAAAATTTTAATATAATACATTTTTTTTAACTTTAATATACATGTTCTTTTTTTCGTTAAAATTGTTATCCTTTACGCACACATATTTATATAAATATTTGTAATTGAATTCAGACGATGAAACATTTATTCTGAGTCACAAAATGTTTATGGCTTCGAAAGCCATTCGGAATCAATATTCTCATTTAAAGCGTCAAACAATAGAGGATAAGTAAAAAAAACATTTAATCATTTTCAGCACGCTCTTCATCTTGTGCATCTCGATAATTAGGAAATCTTTCTCTCATAATTTGGCGTTGTATTCTTTGAGCTAAAGCGCGCGGTCCTCTTTGATGTAGATCTTCGTTATCAATGAGCCCAGCATTTTCATATTCACCATTATCAGCAGCTATTGGTGCTTCCAATTCTTCAACAGGCAAACGGTGTTGAATTCTTATATTATGCAGTACTGCACATGCATTAACTATTTTTGCAGCAAATGCTGGCCTATACATCAGCACACGCTGATAGGAAAGACATCTCCATACAGATTTGAAGACACCAAAAAAACGTTCAACAATGTTTCATGCCTTACAGAGCTGTTGCGTATAATGAAATTGCCGGGTATTTTCAAGAAAATCGACCAATGGTGTCATGAGCCACGGTTCCAAAGGGTATCCAGCATCGCCTAATGAAAAATATTAATATTGTTACGAATATACTGAATATTTCGGGAAATAAATAAAAGGTTAAAACTACATGAAATCTTAATTATTCAAAAACAATGAAAAAATCTTGTTTACACCAAACGTTATTTAGTATTATACGACCGACGTGTGACGGTCGAACAAGGCGTCGATGTGAGCACACGGTTGTCACACAGAATATTCAATATTTATAAAAATATACAAGATCTTATTACAGTTTTTTATTTTCTTTTGCAAAGTTCTTCGAAGTCCTTATTTTCATAAGGACTGAAGGTTCATAAGGACTAAAGGTTCACTCACCGATCAGCCAAGTTTTCCGTTCTCCTCGATTATAATGAAATTCCATTGCTCGACGAATTGGTGATGTACTCCAGATGTATGAGTCGTTTCGTGCACCTGGATATCGTGGATTGATGTTAAGTAGCTTCATATCTGGATCAACAATCTGAAAGTATAATTAAATAATGCTACAATTAGACAAAAGTTTTGCAGGAAACCAATTTATGTACTTCCTAAGTGATTAAACTTACCGCTTGCACGTTCAAAGAATGGTGACCGTGATGATTAATGAACGCCTCTTCATTTTCATGAGGGACTATAATATGAATAAAAGTACAGTCTATAGCAGCGATAGCACCTTCGAATGGGTAAATAGCAGCGGAGAATTTTGCACGCGCTTGCTGTCGATCTTCTTCGGTCATCGGGAATTTTACCCATCTACGCAGCAAGCGCCGATTAATCGCTTCAGTTACGGCATGGAGGCAACGGCTTGTTGTTGATTGGCTAACAATTCATTGGAATTGATTGCCAATGCTTCTTTGATAGCTGCCTTGCGCATAAAATTGTATGGCTATCAACACCTGTATTTAATGTTTCAAGATTATGTTTCAATATTATAAATTAAATATTATAAATTATTATAGTTTTGTTCCAATGTTACCTTTATTTCTGGCACTAAGCCAGTAAGTCGTTCATTCTGTAAATCAACCCTTAATGCAGTTGCAATGTCGATTACCAGTTCAGGAGTAAGGCGAAAATAGTCGATGAATTCATCTCGTGGGATGTGAAAAGGGTTTTGAACATCTCTCAGCCGCCTTCTTGCCACACGCCGTTCTAGTCGACGCACTCTTTCAACCACTAATCCTAATTCCCACGCCAAATATTCAAGGGCCATGTCCTCTTCAAATAAATCAATTTTTAATATACATAAGCTTAAATGCCAAATATGTCGATTTTATGGAAATAAAAATTCTTACGAGTATATAAATAAAAAAATCGAAAGGAGAAGAGCAAATTCATATTAACTTAATACAACGTTCAAAACATTATATAAGAATTAAGATGTAAATATACATTACTTTCTCCAAACCAATTATTATAAACAACGTCAATTTTTACTCACCGAATTCCTTGTGTTAATTTTTCTTTTAATATATGTTTACGATATATACATGTGAAGACCTTCTTAAATGAACACACTCATCACTTCGACACTTCAGACGCTTCTAAACATTTTTAACCTTTAACTTATGGTTTGTTCTTTTTAGCTGCTGAATTGGTGCAATAAGTTAGAGTGAGGAAAATGTACTTGTCTCACTGTAACTTATTACACCAGATCAGCAGTACAGTTAAAATGAACAGACCACTACTGTCGTTATGTGATCGTTACGCGTACCGAGGGGTATCGAACCATGCGTTATGATAGCGACATATAACAACATCATACCGATTTTCGTTATGAATAGCGACAATAGTCGTTACCATTCGCGTACAGAATTGCATTTGACGTTATAGTGTTGTAACGTTATATAACGAACCGACAATTATCGTTATGAGCACATAACGACGGCATAACGAGTTACAGAATCGCAGCACTGTGGCGCGATTCTTTAACTCGTTATATTTGTAACAACATGGAACGGTATGATAACAATACCGACTTTTGTCGTATGTAACGTAAGACTTATATCGAGTATGCGATTCACTAACAAGGGACATTCGGCAACGCGGAAATTCAAAAAAATCTGAAACTCTGCATAATTGTAGAGCAGATATACTTAATAACAAAACAATTTTTCGTTGGTGCCCAAAAACGGTTTTAAGGGTGGAAACAACCCCTTGAACAAAGTTGATTTTTGTCTTTCTAAGCGAATATTATCGAAACTATTAAAGATATGAAAAAATGTTTTAGACAAAAGTTTTATGGTTTTAAAAGTACTTTATTATACTATATTTAGATTTTTTTTAAATGTAAAATTGTGTATAAAATACCCCCCCTCCTTCTCTTTTTTCAAATTGTTAAAATCAATTGTCCAACCAAAATAAAGCTTTTATGACAAATTCAACCATATATAATAACATTATGTTTGGAAAAGGCAATATTGAAAAAAAAATTAAAAATGCTCTTATATATATGCTACGCGTACCAAACTTATGGGTTCGCTGCTTGACGATGGCATTTCTTTCTCCCTCATAATTACTGACTGTAAAAGGTAAGGAAGGAATAAAAACAGGTAATCTAAGAAAGAATAAAGTTGATGTTAAGAAGTAAGTTGAAGAAGAACAGCATGATAAGGAGGACGCAGAGAGAGTATATAACCCTAATATAGATAATCTTTTAAATTCAATTGTAAAGAACAAAGGAAGGAAATGGAATTGTAAGGAAATGAATGATATGAAGAAAAAAGGAGAACACACACGGATTTAATAATGAAAAATATAATTTATAAATTTATTCAGTGTACATTTGTGTGTATGTGTTTTGCTTCATTCAGTATATAGGTTTTATTAATTAAGTAGTCGATATAGATATTCGAGTGAAAGATATCTTATATTTTGGTATGGATTATAATATATACAAATTTTACAGGAATTGAGGACAGTAAAATATTATTTATTCTATATAATTATTACAATAATGATATTGCTCAAAGAAATGTTCAAAACAAAAATATTGCTTGCACCATGCACAACGTATAAAAGCCATTTTACCACAAATGCTACATTTTGGTATACGTTTTTCTTCTTTAAAATAACAATAATCGATTGGATTATGAAATTTTTCAGGCCGTGTTGATAAATAACCACTTTTATAGCTATATCTAAATAAATTTCGAAATCTTGGAGAAGACAGTTGATTGTGTATTAAAGATTGCAATTTTATTATGTTATTATGTAAATGTAAATTTATGTCATAATTATTTATAATAACACTATCAGAAAAGCTTCGAACAAAATTTTTCCAGATTCTGAAACCAAAAACATCTAATGGCTGTATAAAAGCAGTTGTTTTTTTTGGTATTGTTAGAATATTTACATGTTCGTCTTTTGGTACAAGTTCTTCCAATTGGTTCGGGCAATGTCCTGTCCATGAATCAAGCAGTAGTATACTTTTCTCTCCAATGTTTGGTAGATACACTTCTTGGAACCAATTTTTGAAATGTTCAGTTGTCAATTTCCCTGATTTTGAAGCCGCAATGTAAATATTCACTGGTCTAAAAAGAGTTTGTTCTACTTGTGGTCCAAAAACACCAGTAGATTCTTTTAATACTATATACAAAGGCGAAAGGAGATGTCCATCTGCAGATATAATAGGCATAATGGTGTAGCTATGAGTCATAGCAGATAAAGATTGGATAGTAGCTCCAACTGTCTTCACTCCTACATTAGCTAATGTTCTTCCTGCATGTATTTCTAAATTAAAGCCACTTTCGTCCGCATTATAAGTTGATTCAGCACCAATTACATTAATATGTGGCTTTACTGTATTTACAAATTCCTCAGCGTTTTGACGTATAGTTAGATCAGTTAAATGAGAAGACCGCGTTTTAAATGCAGTTATTTTACGTGATGTAATACGATGTGCCTTTTTAAAATTCCATATCCACCAATTTCCTGCTTTAAATGAAGAAATATCCACTTGTTCCTTTGCTTCTAGTGCCCATTTTCGCAGATTTATATCATGAATAATAAGTCCTCTATTAACAGTTTCTTGGAATTTTATAAGAACATATTCAGCAATAACTACAAGTTTGTCTGTATTTGAACCCCCACGCATTACATGTTCTTGCCATCTGTGCAATTGTTGAATAGATTTTACCTAGAAGAAAACAAATCTCAATATTAAACAATTCGAATTCAAAAATAAAAGAAGTTATATACGAATTAAATGTTCACGAAACATCAAATTGTAAAACTTAAAATAAAAAGCAACGCGACTCTAACTATATAATTTACAGCTTTGGTCATAAGTATAAAGCATCTCTAACTCATTGTATTTTCCTAGAAATCAATGCATATACTCATAGTAAATATATAATCTCTTTACAATAAATATTATATTAATATTTTATAATATAATGTGTATATTATATTTATGTATATTATATTTATATTATAATTTATATTATATTAATATTATATTATATTACAATAAATATTGTAAAATAAATATTATTTTCCACATATTCTTATATTATATTTTTTTATTTTATTATTTTTCCATATACTCGTATACTATATTATGTTCTCCATATATTCATATAGTATGTTTTTGTTACACAATTTAAATAAATTTTTTGGGATGCTTTATACTTATAGTCAAAGCTGTATGTACAATGACCGACAATGATGCGTTCCGCGAGAGGGGAAATAGAGTTCTCTCTGTCGCGGAACGAATCACTGCCGGTCACTGTACAGTAAAAGCCTCAAGTATTTTACTATATATTATTCTTCTTATTTTTTAATTAAACTTTACTTTTCTAAAACGATGTTGTACAGAAGTAAGAGATAAATGTCCTTTCTTTCCACTCTTCCAAAATTCGATTGCCTTTTTCTTATAATTTAAGTTTACATTTCCACCTTCATCATCCACAGTGCAAACTTCATTTCCATAATTATCTTCTTCAGCATCAATATCGTACACATCTACAAATTGTACGTCATACGGTTCTGATGGATCGTCAAAATCAAGTCCCCACTCATGTTCGATCGTAATATCGTGATGTATAGCACTCTTTATTAAATCAGTAATTGTATCATGGAGTTCCACCTCTTGATGATTAACAGGAGTTATTGCAATATTTGTGAAATGAAATGTCGCAATTAACAAATTAATAACATTAGCTGGATTTATTACTGACATTATGATACAAATCTTAAGGATATTTTAATTAAACATTTCTCACAGCAATAATATACGTACTGCTTCAATAACTGCTTCAATAACACTGAAATGTATTCCAAAATGGACAGCTTTTATATGCAAATGAATGAAGATAACATATGTCAATATAATGAACCTTGATTGCACTGTACTTGATAAAGAGTGCTATTTTGGTCGCACAGTCATAAAACTTGTGACAAGTGTTTTGCATGTTGCCATGATGTACACACACGTGCGCACGTACAAAAACACACATACACACACACACATATTTATTTATATTTACGCGTGTCGTTTAAATTAATGAAAAAGGTAGCCGCAATGTTGGCAAAATAAACGTCTATTACGTGAAATTTTATAATTTATAACATTTTTAAATATTAGTGACTGTATCCTTATCATGCTATTTTTCTCCTACTTACTTCTTAACATCAACTTTATTGCTTTTTTAGATTTTCTATTTTCTTCCTTCCTTATCTTTTACAGTTTGCAATTATGAGGAAGATTTGAGGAAGAAAGAAATGCCATCGTCAAGTAGCGAATCCTTAAGTTTGGTACGCGTAGCATACATATAAGAGCATGTTTAATTTTTTTTTCAATATTGCCTTTTCCAAACATAATGTTATTATATATGGTTGAATTTGTCATAAAATAAGCTTTATTTTGGTTGGACAATTGATTTTAACAATTTGAAAAAAGAGAAGGAGGGGGGGTATTTTATACACAATTTTACATTTTTAAAAAATCTAAATATAGCATAATAAAGTACTTTTAAAACCATAAAACTTTTGTCTAAAACATTTTTTCATATCTTTAATAGTTTCGATAATATTCGCTTAGAAAGACAAAAATCAACTTTGTTCAAGGGGTTGTTTCCACCCTTAAAACCGTTTTTGGGCACCAACGAAAAATTGTTTTGTTATTAGGTATATCTGCTCTACAATTATGCAGAGTTTCAGATTTTTTGAATTTCCGCGTTGCCGAATGTCCCTTGTCAGTTTTATTTGAGCGCGCGTCAAAGATGGACACTAACAAAGAGAAAATACGCTATATTTTACAGTTTTTCTTCGATAAAGGCGAAAATGCAAGCCAGGCGGCTGAAAATGTGAATAGTGATTATGGTCCTGATACTGTAACAGCCAATCACGCGCAATTTGGTTTCGTCGATTCCGTTCCGGTAATTTCGATGTCAAAGATGCACCACACACTGGAAGGCCAATTGTCGAAAATATCGATAAAATCATGGACATTGTCGAGTCCGACCGTCATGTAAGCACTGTTTCGATTGCCCAAGAGCTAAAGATTGCACAAAAGACCGTTTGGAACCATTTGAATAAGGCTGAATATAAAAAGAAGCTCGATGTATGGGTGCCACACGAGTTAACGCAAAAAAACCTCATGGACCGAATTTTCCATCTGCGAATCGCTGCTGAATCGCAATAAAATCGATCTATTTCTGAAGCGGTTGGTCACTGGTGGTGAAAAGTGGATCACTTACGACAACGTCAAGCGAAAACGGTCGTTGTCGAATTGCGGTGAGCCGGCGGAAACGGTGGCCAAGCCAGGATTGACGGCCAGGAAGGTTTTGCTGTGTGTTTGGTGGGATTGGCAGGGAATTCTACTATGAGTTGCTCCCCTACGGCAAAACTCTTAACTCGGAACTGTACTGTCAACAATTGGACCGTCTGAAGGAAGCAATCGCCTAGAAGCGGCCAGCTTTGGCCAATAAGAGAGGAATTGTGTTCCATCAGGACAACGCCAGGCCACACACATCGATAGTGACTCGCCAGAAGCTCCGGGAGCTTGGTTGGGAGGTTCTTATGCATCCACCTTATAGTCCGGATTTAGTTAGAAAAGTCTGGAAACGGTCAAATACCTCGAAAACGAAACATTTTTAAGAAAAATGTTTCGAACTAAAGTTGTAGGGTTTTAATGTCCTGGCACCAAGTGATTACCATCTGTTCCTGTCCATGGCGAACAATTTTGCTGGTGAAAAATTCGCTTCAAGAGAGGCTTGTGAAAATCGACTGTCTCAATTTTTTGCCAATAGGGACGAGGGTTTCTATGAGAGAGGCATAATGAAATTACCTTCAAAATGGCAACAAGTTATCGAACAAAACGGCGCATATTTGACCTAAATCGGATCATTCTAACTATGTTAATTAAAGCCTTCAATTTCATGCAAAAATAATGGATTTCTTTTTACTACACCTGATACTAATGCTGGCGGCACCGTAAATTCTAAAGCTCATAACTCAGACAATTCTCAACAAAAATAGGTCATCAAGTAGCGTTTTGGAAACGTCTTGCTGTCATTTTTAACACTGTCCGATAAAAAATGGGATGTTCTATTTAAAAAAATCATGTTGGCATTGACCTCGCCTTGACTCCTCTACTCAAGGTCAACTGGATAAGATCATTCAATAGAACATTTAAAACCCTACAACTTTAGTTCGAAACATTTTTCTTAAAAATGTTTCGTTTTCGAAGTATTTGACCGTTTCCAGACTTTTCTAACTAAAGTGATATGGTCCATTATTGATGATTTTATTAAAAAATTTTTCGAACGAAATTTGCATGACTTGAAAGACGACACATGACGGAAATGCGGACTTGACCTTGAATGACCTTGTCAAAATCAGGCCAAGGTCATTAATGTTTTTTTAAATAGAAACTACGATTTTTTATTACATATTCTTGTTGCTTATCTCGAGAGCTTTCCAAAACACTCTAACAAAGTTATATTTCATCGAGTACTTTCCGAGTTATGAGGCTTGGAACTTAAGGCAAGACCGATCACTGATCCGACCAATTAAGGCAAGATCAATTCGAATATGTCTTTAGCCGTTAATAAGTCTTGGCCTTAGAAGTACGAAATAAAACCTCCTTGCTTTTATTACAATATTCTGTAAGTTAACAAATATTCTTCACACATACAAACATAGTATTATTATATTTTTATTGAGTAGTGCACTGAACAACTATGACATTGTTCTGAGAGTTTTCTCATTTAGAGCGACGAAACAAATATATTTTATGAATTTTTTTCGCGCAGATAGAAAATTTCATGGATGTAATTGTTTTTGGAGATTATTTAATACTGTATGAAAAATATTTATTAACTTACAGGATATTGTAATAAAAGCAAAGAGGTTTCACTTCGTACTTCTTGATTCTGTTACAATATTCTTTTATATCTCATACTACATCCTTGTATAACTTAAAATTATTCTTAAAATATTATTAAACAATTCAATAATCAAACCTGTGAACCTGCCCGACTCCACAAAATAATTAATAAAATATATTTCATTTTCTTGGCGCCGAATATTATCAATACTATTACAAATAATATTACAAATGATATAAATTTTTACAAATAAAATTTGTAAAAATTTATATTATTTGTAACATTATTATACAATTACAAATAAAATTACAAATAATAATATTATTAATATATTTATATTACAAATAATATTATATTACAAATAATAATATTATTAATAATAAAATTTTATTTATAATAATTTCGGTGCGCCGAGTAGACAAAACTTTTCAGTATTGTCATAGAGAGGAAAGGAGAGAGAGACAGTCGCACCCGCGATTCAGATTATGGGCAAGAAAGAATTAGGCTTGCTCGCTGAGCGAGAACGAGAGCGACAAGGAGGGAATTATATTCTCTCTCTCTCGCTCGCTCGGCGCGTCGACGATTGCCGATCGCGTGGCTCACACGGATAGACCGAGCCGGCTATGTGCGTGCATGGAGAGGGAGGGGGGAATCCTTTCTCTTTTTTTTTTTGGTCACGCAGGGGAAATCCATCATGGATACCTCCTCCCCTTGGAAGGGAAGGGGGTTATGTCGGACTCTTACCGACTAAAACCCCTGCGGGATGTCTACCTGTCGGACCATGAAGAAGGGAGTCGGGGGAACTACTCCCGTATTCTCTCCCCAACCCCCCGGCCCCAGGGCTCCCTTCCGGGAGCCCCTCGCCATCTGTGTACCGCGCCCTGTTCAACGAAGGGAATCCAAGGCGCGGTCCCCGACGGTTACCCCCCGCCGGTTGGCCTTCTGGTGTCTCCTGTCAAGGAGGAAGAGGACATCCGCCCTCCCTCCTTACCCCCCTCCCTGCTAGTCAGGGAGGGGAGGATTTGTAGGGGAGCGGGCCCGGCCCCAACCGGGGCACCGCTCCCCCCTGTCCCTACTTGTCCGGTCGCTCGGGGAAGAAGGTAGGGAAGGCGTCTCGCCGCCCCCCTACTCCCCCCCTTGCGACCGGTGGCGGGCCCGTGGCGGCCGAGGGGACTCCCTACCCTCGCGGGTCTGTGAGCCCCCCTCGGCCGGCGCTGCCCCGGGCCCGCTGTCGCGTCCCTCGTCCCCCTGGGGGCGTTGTCCGCCCGGGAGCTGCTCCCCGCAGCCCCGGTACTGTCTTCGCCCCCACTCGGCGGTCTCCTTCTGGGACATTACTGTCTCACAGAAGGAGACCGCCGCTGTCCACGCCTCCTCGCTCCCGCACATGGCTTTGACCATGTGCGGGAGCGAGAGCTCCCCCTCTCGGCATCCCACCGCCCGCAGAGGACACGCGCTCCCCGGCCCATGCTGGGCACGCGACCAGGGTGTGGTGCGCCGTGTCCTCCGCCGCGGGGCAGTGGTGGCATCGAGTGGTGAGCTCCTTCCTTATCCGGCACAGGTACCGACCGAAGCACCCGTGCCCGGTCAGCACCTGCGCCAGACAGAAGGATAGTCCACGTCCCCTCCTGCCTGTCAATTCGGACAGGCAGGGGCGGACAGCCGCTGCCGTCGCTGGCCCGGGAGCCCGGGGGTCGGACAATAAGTCCTCCCACCTCTCCCGGGTCCGGGCCTCGGCTTGGAGCTTCAGACCCCTTAGGGCCCTGGCCGACATTCTTCCCTCCCTGTGAAGCTTCTTTACCCTCCAGTAAAGGAGATGCCGCTCCTCGGCTCCACAGGGGGGACGCCGGCCAGGGTGGTCGCCGCCATGTACGACACGGTCCGGTACCCCCGAATCGCCCTGATGAGCACGGGCCTCAGGGCCTGCCGCAGTGCGCACTTGCCTCTGCGGCAGGCCCCAGCTGTGGCGCCCAGATGGGCGCCCCGTACAGGGCGATCGAGAGCACCGCCGTGACGTACAGGCGGCGAGCTCTTCATCCTGGGCCCCCTTGGGTGCGCGTCAGGCTGGCCACCGCCAGTCCTGCCTTGTGCACCCTGGGGGCCAGTTCCCCAAAGTGGGGTCCGAAGCTCCACCGGCTGTCCAGCGTCAGGCCGAGATATCTCATCGTCGGCCCGACGCGGACGTGGACTCCATCTACGAGTACCCGGGTCCCTGGCGGCACCCTCCGACCCCGGCCGTGAAAGAACATGGCCTGGGTCTTTTGGGGCGCTACCTTGGTAGGTCTCTGATGGTACTCACCACTGACACCAATGCCGTCTCCGCGCGGAGGCGGGCTTCCCCCCAGCTCTCCCCCCCGGCTACCACCGGCCGTGTCGTCTGCGTAGCAGACGACGTGGCAACCGAGGGGAAGCGGAGTGCGCAGCACCCGGTCGAACGCGATGTTCCATAGCAGGGGGCCGAGAACCGACCCCTGCGGAACACCGCGCTCCATAGCGCGCCGGCCTTGAACCCCGCCCTCCACTGGGAAGGCGAGGTCCCTGCCCCCGAAGTAGGCCGATAGGATTCGCCGGAGATAGACGGGCACCCCGTGGTGTTCGAGGGCCCGTCCAATCTCCGGCCAGGGCAAGGTGTTGAAGGCGTTCGTTATATCTAACGACGCTGCCAACAACACCTCGCCCTCCTCCTCCACGACCGCCCGGGTCAGGTCCCGGAAGCACTGGATAGCATCCAGCGTTGACCTTCCGGGCCTGAACCCGTACTGGCGGTCGTGGAGGTCCGGCCCCTCCGAGGACAGGTGCTGGACGAGGCGGTCGGCAACGATGCGCTCCAGCATCTTGCCCGCCTCGTCCAGCAGGCATATCGGCCTATAGGCCGACGCACTCCCGGGTGCTTTGCCCTACTTGGGGAGGAGGACCAGTCTGGCCCTCCTCCACTCTGGGGGGACTACCCCCTCCCTCAGACACCCGCTGAAAACCCTGCGTGTGGCTTCGGACAAGTTTCCCTCGCCGAGGGCGAGGGTCCAGGCCCGGCCAGGAATTCCGTCGGGGCCAGGGGCTTTCCCCTTGGCCCCGAGCCTTTTCCTGGTCGCAGTGAGCTCCTCTGGACTCACCGCCAGACCCTCGTCCCAATCACCCTCCCCCAACGGAGGGGTCGGGATCATGGGGGGCCCCCTTCTGCCCTCGGAAAGAGGGCATCCAGGAACCCTTCGAGGGCCCGGCGGTCCAACGTCTCCGTTGGTGGGGGCACCCATGGGCGGATCTTCCCCATGACCCTTTTGTATGGACGCCCTCACGGATCGTCGTCCAGGGAGCTCACCATCTGCTCCCAGGCCGCTCGCTTGGCCTCGACGATGGCGACCTTGAGGGCTTTCCTGGCTCTCAGGTAGCCCTCTTTTGTCCTTGCGGCGTCCCCGCCTCGTCGCCGGGCCCGATAGTACGCCCGTCTGGCGTGGACGGAGGAGTCTCGGAGTGCCTCCAGCTCCTCCGTCCACCAGTACATGGCCCGGCGCCGGCGGGGGTGGGATTGGGGCATCGCGACGTCGCATGCCGACGCCACAATGCCCACTATTTCCCCAGCCCCATCCGTGGGGCTGGGGTCCCACTCACCTGGCCCCACATCTAGGTGCCACGTGGCCGCAAGGACGGCCGCCCGAAACCTGCCCGAATCTAGTCGATTAAGAGCCCATCTTTTGGGAAGTGGAAAGTTCCCCTCCCCTAGGCAGCGGGCCAGCACCTGTGCGGGTTTGGGGAGGCGGAGGGCCCACGCTATATGTCTGTGATCAGACAGCGATTCGCCCTCCGCCTCCACCCTCCATTCGTGGAACATCCTGGCGGCCGAGGGGCTGGCCCAGGTCAAATCTATGACCGAACTCCCCCTCGGCCGCACACAGGTGCTGGTTGAGCCTCTGTTCATTAACAGGAGGCCCAGCCCCGCTGCCCAGCCGATCACGGACTCGCCCCGAGGGTCCCTTTGCCGGGGACTGCAGCCCCACCCTTCCGAGTGGGCGTTGAAGTCCCCGGCAATCACGACAGGTCGGGGATGGCACCTACGTACCAATTCCCCGATCCTGTCGAGGATCCTCTTCACTGGGGCGAGCTCCCCGAGACCGGCCTTATTCCTGCGGTAGGGGAGATACACCCCCACCACAGTGATGGGCCCCCAATCGACCGCCACGTACGAGGACCCGTTCTCCCTAAAAGTACAGGGAGGGGTCCCCGCCGCAGGGTTCGCCACCATGGCCACCGAGCCGTCCGGGCTGCCGAACTAGTTCGGACCTGGTACCGGCACCCAGTACGGCTCGGCGACCACCCCCAGCCCGGCGCCCAGCTCGGCCATTCTCTGCAAGCAGAGATCCTGAGCCCGGGCGCCGCGGCCGAGGTTGGCCTGTAGGGCCCGGAGTAGCGTGAAGGCTAGGCCTTTCACGCCTCCTCCGGGCTGCCTACTTCAACCCCCTCCTCGTGGGAGACTTCCGACGGCTCTGCCGTCTCGGTCTCCCCGGAGGGGGTTTCGGCCGTGGTGGCCTCCATCGCGGGTGTCTCTGCAGAGACACCTTAGAGATATGGGAGCTCCCTACCTGCGTGGTTTCCTCCTCTGGGAGGTACGAGGGGGGACCAACCTGAGGGGGAGCCAGGGGCAGCGCTCCCACCGACTCCCCCCTCTCCACCGCTGCTGGGGGTGTGCCCAAGGGCTCCACCCTCCTTACCTTCGGGTCGTCTTCATCCCTATGGGCCTCCTCCTCTTCCCCTCTCCTTTTCCTTCTGGGCAGAGGTGTCGGTTCCTGGGTGGTCTCCGGTTCCCAGTCGAAATCGATGAGGTTGCCTGTTAGAACCCCTTTTCTCTCCTGGGTTTTTGCCTGTGAGGCAGTAGGAACTACTGCAGTTCCTTCTTCCTTCGGTGGGGGGGAGGCCCTTCTCCTCCTCTCCTCAGGCTTGATAGGGTCCGGTCCTCCCCTGGCGGTGGTGGTTCGGGTATCCCCCCCGCCAGTAGTTTCCTCCCCATTTGGGAGGGGGGAATCCTCGTGCAAGCCCGTCACCAAATATTCGCATCACTGATACCAATGATGTCAAAACCGAACAAGCTGCGGACAAGCGTTACTTGTAAATACCAGAGATCAACTGTTTATCAGCTCGTAGACAATTAATATGACGAGATACCCGTGGAGACCCGTGTACTTCTCTTTCGTCTTTGCGTACAATTGCGATCAATAAAAAATTTTCACGAATTGTTCGGTTTTGACATCATTGATATACGTGTGTATGTGTGTGTATATGTATACACGTACAATTGCGATATACACTTATCATGTTAGCATTGATCATTTTTATTCACGCTAAAAAGAAACAAGTATGATTATGTAAAGAATTTGTCTGCGTATTATTATACATTCTACATAGTTCTCCCTGAGATAGTAAAAATAACACACTTGAACAACCTTTACGCTCATATCACAAAGCCTGATCCACTGTGCTACTGAAGCAAATTGGTAATTCTTCTGCTATAACGATATTAACAGAAAAGACTAAACTTCAAACTGCATTTTTCAAAAACCTTTAAGATTTGCACCGTTTTTGGATAGCATTTGTTATTATTACATCAATATTATATTTTTGTAAAAGCAAAATCGCGCGGTGATTCCAAGGATGAAGATTCCTCTTGTGTGAGATATTAATTATTCATTCTTTATTAATGGGAAAAGATTTTCCTTTGGTTTAAATGTTCAAGAAAAGTTATTTGTTTTCTGAGAATCTTTCAATTTTTATGTTAGTGAAAAGTTTATAAAATTCGTAAAGAAAGAAAATTATTTTACTACCTATCTGTTCAAGAGTTGCGCATAAGAAATATTTTAACAAATCTGAATCTGAATCAGTCGACAAATTAAATTTTTCATTCAAAGAAGGTAAGCGTAAGTAAGATAAGTATAAATAATAAATTAAATATTATTCTCTCGATATAATAATAAATATTCTTTCTTTAGCTGAATCATCGAAATAAATATTCTATTATAAATTGACTTTTCGGATTACAATATTAGTTTGATTTTTCAGAGTACGCTTTCAAATTGACTCTTCGGAATACGCTGTTAAATTGACTTTTCGGAATACACTTTTAAATTGACTCTCCTGAGTATACATTTTTTAGTTGACTCTGTGGAGTACATATTTTTAATTAACTCTTCGGAGAGAAGAAAAGAGAAACATTTTATATTTTATTTAAAAAATCTTACTTTTTGCAAAAAACTGATTGATAAAGAAAAGAATAAATTCACGACCTCAACGAAGATCTTAAAAATATTACTGCAAAAAATGAAGTTGTATTATATATCATTGTACAATATTAAAACATACGCGCAATAATTATCTATAATTTGCATATATGGGCGGTTATGTAATTATAAGTAATATACAAATTATGACAAATTAATGTGGCCGTGCGTTATCTTTGTCGCGTCATTGCTAGAAATCGTCCGAACTCTCGAAATAATTTTCTTCCTGAATTATGAATATAAAGCAACGTGAAAAGAAAATCAGGAGATGAAAGGGGGGAGGCCGACGTCTGTCTTACGATAAGATCGCTGCTGGCTCGTTTCAATTTATCGTCGCGATTATCTATTCGCTGGTGGTGAGACAAAGACCGATTCTCCGTTTTTACCGAACTAATCTAGCTCGCTCGTGAACATAGCACAGAACAGAACCAAATAATTATGGACTTAGCACGGAATAGTACCAACAAATCGTGGTCATTGGCTTAGTAGTTCATGTTCATGAAAAATGGACCCAGTTGGCGCTTCGAATCAGCCAACTTTTCGATAACGCTGTAAATGCAGCCATGCCCGCTCTCAGGCTTCTCTCTGCGTTATACGGCCCATGACTCCACCTCTTCTTTCTGCTATTATAGCGTTTTTTATTGGGATGCACTGAGTGCGCATTAAGAACTCGTGGAGTTTAGGCGACACTACCCGAGTTTACCGACAGTGCAAGTTTTTTTGCACGCCCAATGAAACACTCATGACTTGATGAGTGCGCATAAGAACCGATTCGCCTCGGATTGAAAGAAAATATATGCATTAACGTAAACTTCACTATGGAACAATCAGAAGAATTAAGCATTTCTTTCAAAGTCAATAATGACATGCTCTCGTTAAAACTTCTATCAAGCGAAACAGAGTTATACAATAAAATAATGAGTAAGTATAGAATTATATAGGACTTGCATGATTTTGGATTTTGAGGTTATTCCCGTAGTATAAATAAATTGTCGGCAAAGACATATGTACTTATGTACATAATAGTTTTTGGATATTGTCTACTCGAAAAACTTGAATGCATATATAACCCCTTGTAAAGCTTGTAAAACACAATTCATTTGATATTCAAAAATATATACATAAAAGAATATTAACTGAATATTATTGATTCTTGTGTCAATTAATTTCAGATGACGATACCTACAGCATACAATATATAAAACTTGTGATTAAAAATGGATTGTGTGTTCTACATGGAAGCGAAAATCAGAAAATTGAAGAAATATCTCGAGTGATTGAAGATGAGTAAGTAAAATTTTTTTGAGATGTATTAATTGCAAGCTATCAAAATCTTCCGAAAAAGCACATTAAGAAGTTAAGAGCAAAGTTTATTTTATAAAATATAATTACCATTTTATTTTACAAGTTTACTTTAAAAAAATAAGTAAGTTTACTTTAGGGTAAACAGGAACTCTTCAGTTTCTTACATACATATATTAATTCCAAGCAATCTTATTTTTCATTATTTCTTCAAAGAATCAAAGTTCTACAGAATTCAAATGTACACAACAGAAAAAAAATTAAAAAAAAAATAAAGGGTAAGTCAGAGGACCTCTGCAACAAACTTTGACAAATTGTTTGGAAGGTCATTCTGAGTAAAAAATGTTATATGAACACAGGTCCTATTCTTAATATGTACATAGTTACAGAAGTTGTAAAATTTAGGTGACATGTACAGTTATGAAATGAATTATGCATTTATTTCTTCAAGTATCCTTGCGGACAGTTTACAGGAGTTGTTCAAAGTGTTTATTCTGAATCTGATTACACCATCACTGATTACACCATTTGATTACATTTTATTACACCATCGTAGCAGTGATTGTCAAATTCTGTCGAACATTTGAGGTCTGTAAATATTAAGAATAGGATCTATATTCATATGACATTTTTTAATCAGAATGACTTTCCAAACAATCTGTCTAAGTTTGTTGCAGAGGATCCTTACTCACCCTGTATATGGCAGTGTAAAATGTCAATATATTTTGTATTACAGAGAACAATTGATATTCTACGCGAATATTCATGGTGATAATCGCAGCAATGAAGATCAGCTATCGGAGTAGAATAAAGAAAATGAAGCACTCATGTTTGAATCCTTTGAATCACAGGAATATGATCAGAATGAATCACAATCGCAGGAGTACGATAAAAAAGGAAAGAAGAGTAGCGGTAAATCTGTTTTAATAAAGCATTTACGACTATTCATAGCACTATGATAATGTACTATAAAATATGGTATTTGTTATATTCGAGCAGAAAATTAATACGATACGAAACGAAGAATGATACGTTAATAAATATAATCTAAATATGTTATTAACAAATAAAATACATACAATATATATGTATAATAGAATATATATAAATATAATATAAATGAAATAAATATAATATGAAAAATGTAATATAAAATATAAAAGATTTTTTAAAATCTTTGACTTCACAAAATTTTTACATTATTGTAATACCTACTAATAGGTTTACTGGTGCTATAATGTAGGTGCTGTATTGTATTAATCATTAAACAACGTGATTTTCAGATTATTGGAGCAATTCAGGAACATCGTTTCTTCTCGATAAATATGAAACATATATGTCGGATATTGGTCCCATGAAAAAATTCAAAACTAAAAAATTGATGTGGGCGCAAATTTCAAAAGATATGCTGACGATGTTGGACGTATTAAAAACTCCTCTTCAAGTTGAAAATCGGTATAAAACCGTTCTCAAAAGGAAAAAAAAAGCAGTTGAGAACAACTCTAAATCAGGCAGCTCTAGAGAGGATGTACCATTCGAAGAAGAATTGCCTAAAATTGCTCATTCGGACGATAGTATTGAGCCCGAGGTGTTGCTAAATGCAAGGAGCGTTAAATATCCTAAATTGAATACAAGAATGTCGGAAGAAATCTGCAATGATAGTGCCTCTACACATTCTATTGATAGCTCACCACCGAAGACAAAAAAATCGAAACCAAGTGATATTGATAAAAGGATGGAATACTGGAAAAATAAAGAAGCGGCAAAAGAAAGACGTCACCAAGAAAAGTTGAATTTAATACGGGAGTTGTTCGCCAAACAAAAGTAGCGGGAACTAAAGTAAGATGATACAGAAACAAGCAAATATTAAAAAAAACCAAAGAAAGACTAATGTAAAATCAGCCTGAACCATATGTTAATATGAAAGTTCCTAACTAAAACGCTGGATGTGATATATAATTTTAATTATTTTTTTTTCTCTTATAATTTTGTACGTTTACTAATTGTATGTCTTTGTTTTTAATATTACTGGTTTTTAATATTAGCGTATGCATATTTTGATTTTCGCACTTTACGAAAGATATAGTACTGCTCAGACTATTAAGTATGAACCAGTATAAAATAAACTTATTGTGTTATTTAATTTTAAAACAGTGTTATTTAATTTTACAATCAAACTTTTTGAAAAAGCGTGTATGTTAAAAAATTACATGTTTATGAAATAAATAAGAGATATAATATATGAATTTTGAAAAAATAATCAATATGTACGTGTTATAAAAAAAATATGCTTTGTTTTTATATGTTTTGCTTTTTATTGGAAAGTATGTACTTATTTGCCACAAGACAAATAAACGTTTGATAATTTCATATTGTATTAATTTTTATTTCATGGAAAAAGTACATTCATCAATTGGTTTCTTTTTACTTCCCCTAATCTTCGTAATAGAGCTTCTTGTTGACCTCTGCCTTCATTATTATAATCTTCATTGTTTTCTATAACAATATCGACATCAAAGTTATCGTTGTTGTCTATGCATAAGTTATGCAAAACGCAACATGATGTAATAAATTTTGATATTTTATCAACAGTATGTAGATCAACTTCGATTAATTGTCGAAAACGACCTTTCAACAGTCCAAACGCATTCTCGATCAATACTCGAGTCGCAGACAGCATTTTATTAAATTGTTTATCCTTTGCAGACAGATTTCCGTAGTCTTTAAATGGTATAATAAGTCATTCTCTTATTGGATACGCTCCATCGCCTAGAATGTGATATTTTCCGCCTTCACATATTCCTGGCAACTCGTCGCATATATCTGATAATTTGAGTACGCGCGCATCGTGAATTTTCGACGGGATTCCTGTAAATGTATCTATAAATCTCTTTCGAGCATCACATATGCCCTGCAATGTTATCGAAGGGATGTCATGTCTATTTACATATGTCGATTTTATTTTGTGGGCTGGCGTTCGGACTTTAATGAAAGTCCCATCAATGCAGCCAAGAACTTTCGGAAATCCTGCAATCTTCAATTTTATATACATATACATTAAATAACTCATTAGAAAAACATACATAAAATACAATAAAGCTGAAACTAGTAGCAAATTCACATAAGCACTGTTTAGAACTAAAGAATAATAGAAAAATTTTTAGCATTAAATAATTAATTAACAAGAAATTGACATTTATTAAATAATAATTAAAAAACTACTGCTTTCATAATTCAGCTATGAATCGGCTGCTAGCTTTAGCTTCATTAAAATACATTAATTAAATATACATACTTGAAGGAATTCGTTTGCAGTATTTTCTTTGTCAGAAAATTTGATGACGTTTCCAGTTATATCGCATAGAAAATCCATCATTTTTTTATTTTGTCGAAAAATCGTTGTAGCGCATACTCCAAATCTTTGTGCAACATCTCTTAAGCACACTTTATTTCCTGCAAACCTATACAAATAATATTTTTGAAATCTTTTAATATTATATTATATATATATATAATATGAGTGGTGGATGAATTAAAAACTATACATGTATATGTAAAACTTACCACAAAAAAGATAAAACGTGTGATTCAGCAGAGGACGGTTTAATACCTCCGTGGCTTGTATCACCAGAATAGAACGTCGAATTTTCGAAATTATTTATAATATCATATGCTGTTGCCCTCGAAACTGGGATTTGTGACTACAACAAAATAAAAATTACTTTCTACTTTTAATTTTCACAAGCTAAATTATAACAATAACTTACGATCGTGATCGGAATATTGATGTACTATTTTGCAAAAAGTTTTTTCATTTTAGGAACAATTCGCCTTCGGATTTCGAAGAAAATACTCATTTTCATCACTGGCTGGATGAAGATGAAAGGAAATCCGAAATTATCACATACGTTTGTTCATTCAAAACATCTCTGTTCTGCGCCGCCATGTTTTGCACTCAACCGACACTATCTCTCCGAGCTCGTGCCGAATTTTGTGCACGAAAGTGCAAAAACTCGACACTACATTTTCCAATGAACACGACGCATGATTTTAATGTGCACTGAAATTCCCAATGAAACACATCGTCCACGACTAGTGCGCATTGAGTGCGCACTCATTTTCCCAATGAAAAACGCTATAAAATTGAACGGACTATCTGTCGCTTCATGCGCATCATGAGTGAATCAGAAAGCATTGTATGAATACCGGCCTTAGTTATACAAAAATTTTGTAACGATATTCTCATCTAATTATATTCATAGTTCATGGTGGCGCTCATAATCGCGCGTACAAACGCGAGCGCAGCCGCCATTTTGTCACGTTTTATTTCTAAAAACGCCTCCCCACCATATTGAAAACAACCGAAGGTCGACGCTGATCTCGATCGCAACAGAGTATTCTTTGGTTAGGTTATTGGCTACGTTTGACGTCTTCTGTTATAATAGTAAGTAAATCGTGATGATAGTTCGCTACACAATATTATGTACGTCGCATCACTATCTTGCTTTCGTGTTTTGATTCGGTTTTAAGATTCTTATATTGATTGCCGCATCTTTACCATGCGCGGTTTACGGACAAAAACGGAAGATTCGTTGTCTAAGAAGTTAATATTGTTTCCTTCGTGTTGGATGTCGTCATTCTTATCATTATCGTACATTGTACTGTCATTTATCAACGTATTATATCATTCTTCACTTTTACTCAGTATCACTTCATCCGACTTTCTTGTTCTGCTGGCCGCCAACATCATGTCCAGATCTGACAACGCAACATACACGTTGTTATAACCTCCATACTATAACCTATTATTATAACCTTAGACTTGAAACATCAACACTGCGAAATGACGGCCAATTGCCNTTTTGGATTTTGAGGTTATTTCCGTAATATAAATAAATTGTCGGCAAAGACATATGTACTTATGTACATAATAGTTTTTGGATATTGTCTACTCGAAAAACTTGAATGCATATATAACCCCTTGTAAAGCTTGTAAAACACAATTCATTTGATATTCAAAAATATATACATAAAAAGAATATTAACTGAATATTATTGATTCTTGTGTCAATTAATTTCAGATGACGATACCTACAGCATACAATATATAAAACTTGTGATTAAAAATGGATTGTGTGTTCTACATGGAAGCGAAAATCAGAAAATTGAAGAAATATCTCGAGTGATTGAAGATGAGTAAGTAAAATTTTTTTGAGATGTATTAATTGCAAGCTATCAAAATCTTCCGAAAAAGCACATTAAGAAGTTAAGAGCAAAGTTTATTTTATAAAATATAATTACCATTTTATTTTACAAGTTTACTTTAAAAAAATAAGTAAGTTTACTTTAGGGTAAACAGGAACTCTTCAGTTTCTTACATACATATATTAATTCCAAGCAATCTTGTTTTTCATTATTTCTTCAAAGAATCAAAGTTCTACAGAATTCAAATGTACACAACAGAAAAAAAAAAAAAAAAATAAAGGGTAAGTCAGAGGACCTCTGCAACGAACTTTGACAACTTGTTTGGAAGGTCATTCTAAGTAAAAAATGTTATATGAACACAGGTCCTATTCTTAATATTTACATAGTTGCAGAAGTTGTAAAATTTAGGTGACATGTACAGTTATGAAATGAATTATGCATTTATTTCTTCAAGTATCCTTGCGGACAGTTTACAGGAGTTGTTCAAAGTGTTTATTCTGAATCTGATTACTTTTATTACACCATCGTAGCAGTGATTGTCAAATTCTGTCGAACATTTGAGGTCTGTAAATATTAAGAATAGGATCTATGTTCATATGACATTTTTTAATCAGAATGACTTTCCAAACAATCTGTCTAAGTTTGTTGCAGAGGATCCTTACTCACCCTGTATATGGCAGTGTAAAATGTCAATATATTTTGTATTACAGAGAACAATTGATATTCCACGCGAATAGTCATGGTGATAATCGCAGCAATGAAGATCAGCTATCGGAGTATAATAAAGAAAATGAAGCACTCATGTTTGAATCCTTTGAATCACAGGAGTATGATCAGAATGAATCACAATCGCAGGAGTACGATAAAAAAGGAAAGAAGAGTAGCGGTAAATCTGTTTTAATAAAGCATTTACGACTATTCATAGCACTATGATAATGTACTATAAAATATGGTATTTGTTATATTCGAGCAGAAAATTAATACGATACGAAACGAAGAATGATACGTTAATAAATATAATCTAAATATATTATTAACAAATAAAATACATACAATATATATGTATAATAGAATATATATAAATATAATATAAATGAAATAAATATAATATGAAAAATGTAATATAAAATATAAAAGATTTTTTAAAATCTTTGACTTCACAAAATTTTTACATTATTGTAATACCTACTAATAGGTTTACTGGTGCTATAATGTAGACTATTGTATTAATCATTAAACAACGTGATTTTCAGATTACTGGAGCAATTCAGGAACACCGTTTCTTCTCGATAAATATGAAACATATATGTCGGATATTGGTCCCATGAAAAAATTCAAAACTAAAAAATTGATGTGGGCGCAAATTTCAAAAGATATGCTGACGATGTTGGACGTATTAAAAACTCCTCTTCAAGTTGAAAATCGGTATAAAACCGTTCTCAAAAGGAAAAAAAAAGCAGTTGAGAACAACTCTAAATCAGGCAGCTCTAGAGAGGATGTACCATTCGAAGAAGAATTGCGTAAAATTGCTCATTCGGACGATAGTATTGAGCCCGAGGTGTTGCGAAATGCAAGGAGCGTTAAATATCCTAAATTGAATACAAGAATGTCGGAAGAAATCTGCAATGATAGTGCCTCTACACATTCTACTGATAGCTCACCACCGAAGACAAAAAAATCGAAACCAAGTGATATTGATAAAAGGATGGAATACTGGAAAAATAAAGAAGCGGCAAAAGAAAGACGTCACCAAGAAAAGTTGAATTTAATACGGGAGTTGTTCGCCAAACAAAAGTAGCGGGAACTAAAGTAAGGTGATACAGAAACAAGCAAGTATTAAAAAAAACCAAAGAAAGACTAATGTAAAATCAGCCTGAACCATATGTTAATATGAAAGTTCCTAACTAAAACGTTGGATGTGATATATAATTTTAATTATTTTTTTTTCTCTTATAATTTTGTACGTTTACTAATGTATGTCTTTGTTTTTAATATTACTGGTTTTTAATATTAGCGTATGCATATTTTGATTTTCGCACTTTACGAAAGATATAGTACTGCTCAGACTATTAAGTATGAACCAGTATAAAGTAAACTTATTGTGTTATTTAATTTTAAAACAGTGTTATTTAATTTTACAATCAAACTTTTTGAAAAAGCGTGTATGTTAAAAAATTACATGTTTATGAAATAAATAAGAGATATAATATATGAATTTTGAAAAAATAATCAATATGTACGTGTTATAAAAAAAATATGCTTTGTTTTTATACGTTTTGTTTTTTATTGGAAAGTATGTACTTATTTGCCACAGGACAAATAAACGTTTGATAATTTCATATTGTATTGATTTTTATTTCATGGAAAAAGTACATTCATCAATTGGTTTCTTTTTACTTCCCCTAATCTTCGTAATAGAGCTTCTTGTTGACCTTTGCCTTCATTATTATAATCTTCATTGTTTTCTATAACAATATCGACATCAAAGTTATCGTTGTTGTCTATGCATAAGTTATGCAAAACGCAACATGATGTAATAAATTTTGATATTTTATCAACAGTATGTAGATCTACTTCGATTAATTGTCGAAAACGACCTTTCAACAGTCCAAACGCATTCTAGATCAATACTCGAGTCGCAGACAGCATTTTATTAAATTGTTTATCCTTTGCAGACAGATTTCCGTAGTCTTTAAATGGTATAATAAGCCATTTTCTTATTGGATACGCTCCATCGCCTAGGATGTGATATTTTCCGCCTTCACATATTCCTAGCAACTCGTCGCATATATCTGATAATTTGAGTACGCGCGCATCGTGAATTTTCGACGGGATTCCTGTAAATGTATCTATAAATCTCTTTCGAGCATCACATATGCCCTGCAATGTTATCGAAGGGATGTCATGTCTATTTACATATGTCGATTTTATTTTGTGGGCTGGCGTTCGGACTTTAATGAAAGTCCCATCAATACAGCCAAGAACTTTCGGAAATCCTGCAATCTTCAATTTTATATACATATACATTAAATAACTCATTAGAAAAACATACATAAAATACAATAAAGCTGAAACTAGTAGCAAATTCGCATAAGCACTGTTTAGAACTAAAGAATAATAGAAAAATTTTTAGCATTAAATAATTAATTAACAAGAAATTGACATTTATTAAATAATAATTAAAAACTACTGCTTTCATAATTCAGCTATGAATCGGCTGCTAGCTTTAGCTTCATTAAAATACATTAATTAAATATACATACTTGAAGGAATTCGTTTGCAGTATTTTCTTTGTCAGAAAATTTGATGACGTTTCTAGCTATATCGCATAGAAAATCCATCATTCTTTTATTTTGTCGAAAAATCGTTGTAGCGCATACTCCAAATCTTTGTGCAACATCTCTTAAGCACACTTTATTTCCTGCAAACCTATACAAAGTAATATTTTTTGAAATCTTTTTAATATTATATATATATATATATAATATGAGTAGTGGATGAATTAAAAACTATACATGTATATGTAAAACTTACCACAAAAAAGATAAAACGTGTGATTCAGCAGAGGACGGTTTAATACCTCCGTGGCTTGTATCACCAGAATAGAACGTCGAATTTTCGAAATTATTTATAATATCATATGCTGTTGCCCTCGAAACTGGGATTTGAACTACAACAAAAATAAAAATTACTTTCTACTTTTATTTTCACAAGCTAAATTATAACAATAAACTTACGTCGTGATCGGAATATTGATATACTATTTGCAAAAAGTTTTTCATTTTAGGAACAATTCGCCTCGGATTTCGAAGAAAATACTCATCTTCATCACTGCTGGATGAAGATGAAAGGAAATCCGAAATTATCACATACGTTTGTTCATTCAAAACATCTCTGTTCTGCGCCGCCATGTTTTGCACTCAACCGACACCATCTCTCCGAGCTCGTGCCGAATTTGTGCACGAAAGTGCAAAAACTCGACATTACATTTTCCAATGAAACACGACGCATGATTTTAATGTGCACTGAAATTCCCAATGAAACACATCGTCCACGACTAGTGCGCATTGAGTGCGCACTCATTTTCCCAATGAAAAACGCTATCAGTGTGTACTGATGCGCACTAGTGCTTCCAATCGAATTCGCTATTATTCTTTTTATATTGTCTTAAAATATAAGTTATTCAGATGAAAGAGCTCTTATTGAGGGCTCAGTAGATTGTGGTACTACGTGCGTTTGATGTGATAGTACCGTTCTTAACCTGATAATGACGACTATGCGTAAATTTACTCGGTTCCTGCAAAGGACGAGTTTTCTCAATAAAAATTATTACATGCATGAAAGTGGGCTTGTGAGGTCGTTTCGCACGATGGTGCAACAGCCGAAGTTGATGAATTTAACAAAAGCTGTCATAGTTGGTACATCCATCGGTACTGTCATAGGTGGTATTTATGCTTATTACAACATCCAGAAAAATAAGAAAAACATCAATTTGGAAGGAACAGAGCGAGAAATGATGCTGTTGAAGTATATGCCGCCTATCAAAACATCTAGAGAAGTACTTGTGTAAATTATATCAAGAAAAATTATTAATTATACTTATACGAGTATTGAGGAAACTATATCTTTCTCTTTCAGATTGTATCGGCAACACACATCCCTGGGTTGAAATTTACATTATTTCAATACCAAACATGCCCCTTTTGCTCTAAGGTAACTGAGAAGAATTTACGATTTGCATTATGCATTAATTTAATTATATTATTTTAATATTTTGATCAAAACTGAATTTATTATATCAGAATTGATATTTATCTATTGGAATATTTGAAAGATGTTTGAAATTTATAACTGAATACACTATCTTTTATATATAAATATATATTTCTCATATACATAAATATATAAAGTTTTATATATAAATTTATTAATTAACTATTACATCATACTGCTATATAAAACTAATTAAAATTTTATAGGTCAGAACTTTCTTGGATTACTATGGATTATCTTATGATATTGTAGAAGTTAATCCAGTATTTCGTAAAGAAATTAGGTGGTCTTCTTATAAAAAGGTTCCAATTCTTTTGACTAAAGAGAAGGATGACTATCGAGCTTTGAATGATAGTTCTATGATAATATCACTTGTTGCATCTCATTTACAAGATAGATCTCATACAATTGAAGATCTGACTAAATTTTATCCAAGCATAGGGATGTATGATGAAGAAGGCAACTTCAAATTTGAGATTATAAATAAGTATTTTCTTATGTTTAATGACCAGACTCCAAATAAAATAGTAATAAAGAAAACAACGTATGTAAATTTCAACTAATGGGTACAACTAACTAAATCTATACAGTTTTGTATTATCTCTTTATTTATTTTTTCTAGCGAAGAACGGAGGTGGAGGAAATGGGCAGATGATGTTTTTGTACATGTACTTTCACCAAATGTATACAGGACACTCAATGAATCCTACAAAACTTTTAGATGGTTTTCAGTTGTGAGTGTGGACTTTCTCTCTCTCTCTCTCTCTCTCTCTCTCTCTCTCTCTCTCTCTCTCTCTCTCTCTCCCTCTCTCTCTCTCCTCTCTCTCTCTCCTCTCTCTCTCTCCTCTCTCTCTCTCTCTCTCTCTCTCTCTCTCTCTCTCTCTCTCTCTCTCTCTCTCTCTCTCTCTCTCTCTCTCTCTCTCTCTCTCTCTTACTCAATTGACAGATCTGAAACTATACATTACATAATATAACAGCATAATTGAAATTAACAAAAGACAACAAATGTAATCCAAATTTATTTGATCTAGTTCGGAAATTGGGAGGAATACTTTCCAACTTGGGAACGAATACTGGTAGTGAACGTCGGTGCAATAGCAATGTGGATAATCGGAAAAAGACTTAAGAAAAGACATCGTCTTAAAGACGACGTACGACAGTCACTGTACGACGAAGCGAACTATTGGTTGCAAAATATCAACAAAAAGGGCACCACGTTTATGGGCGGTCATAAGCCTGATCTATCCGATTTGGCGGTGTATGGTATCTTGAAAAGCATCGAAGGCTGTGACGCTTTTGAAGACTTATTAGCAAACACGAAAATCGGTAACTGGTATTATGCTGTAAAAGAACAAGTTGATACGCATGCTGGAAGTGCGGAATTACGCAGATAATGCCGTTTGTCGTGCTGTGTATAGAGTTACTTATTTACATAATAAACTATAAGCACCGATACGCTTGCTAGAATTTATAATGTGTATCGTGTGTCACGTACTTAAACCGCGCAAGGTAGCTGACGGAACATGAGTCTGAAGCCCTTATTTTGAGCGTCCTGCATCTCGTCGCCGTTTGTAACGATGTAGAGTATAAATGGTTTCAAATCCGCTAAAAATAAAAAATACAATATAAATCAGTGCCTTAACGCACAATTATATATTCGATTTCAATACGATCTGTTCACTTCTCGATGCAGTTCGAAACGACAGTCCATGACTTCCGAAAATTAATCCAATCAACTTCTTTCGATAACTGCAATTCGAACTGCGAGGAAAAAAATGTCCGAACCATAAAAATAGCGAAACCGCATTTGAGTGAACTCACATGTTTTAGTGATGAATGCATTTCCACAAAACCTATCTGTATTAGTTGGCACGCCGTTTTCACGCGGATCGGGTATAATCACGAAATCCTCCGTGCAGCTATCGCCAGATTCCGCTACCAAATCTGTACCTGTTGAAGCAATAATTAAACACTCTAGGCGGATCAGGAAGTATTCAACGATTATATTCGATAGCATATGTAATTCGCTAAATTTATAACTCTTACAGAAAAATTGCTCTTTAATACCGAGATCGCAGTCCAGGAATTATTGCCAACGATCGTCATCGTATCTTTACCTATTATGTCCGGATCAAAGGATCCTGTGTCCCCAGAAACGGAAAAGGAGAATCTGTCCACTTGCGACCACTCGATGTTGCAATAACCCAGAGCCATTCTGATACACACGCCATAACGATGATTTACCATTTGTCGCGTCCCGATCTGAGGAGCTGAAACGATTCCTCGGTGAAACCGGTCGTTCGGAATTTGCTGTAACGTTCAATCGACGCATACCTCGAACATTTTCCGTTGTGCCAAAGTTGAAGCTCATTACGACACCCGAGACGGTTTTGTGATACTGCAGACACCCGTTTGGAGCTGAAACGAAGAAACGGAGTTATCGCAGTTTCGTATGGACTTTCCGAATTAATAACGATGGTATTCGCGCACCTCTGCAGACGGAATCGCACGGTATTTGTTGAATCCGTATGTTCCATCGCCGATCGAATGCGTAATCCGCGTTGGTGTCGACGGATATCATGATCGGAGTCGCTCCGTTGAAGTCGACATACACTGAAACGATCGCGATTGTTAACGTCATTGAGAATAAGTCGACATATAATCTAATTAATATACACCACATATAGAATCAATTGCCGTTGGAAAATTGGCTGTTAACAGAGAACTGATTGAGAATCGCCAATTAAGCTTTCGTGTGACTAACGTGTAACTCTGCGCGGATTTGCGCATGAATTTTACATGGGCCTATTTACCGTGTTGATTAGTATTATCACCGCATATTCTCGGCACCGTGGACGAGCCTCCGGACACCAGGAGGACGTCGAAATCACACCACCCAGTGGCGTTGGGCTGAGCGAGGGTTGCTTCTAAAAAGTCCAACCGCAGCTGCAAACGTAAAAGATAGAGAAGTGGACTCGACTTCTCAAGTCCTCGCGCTCTTCAAGTCTCTCGCGCATCTTACCTGGCATATGTGGGGATTGCAGCGTTGGACGGTGATCGTGCAGCGTTCTCCCCCTCGATAAGTGATGGGATAATTCGGGCTCACAAAGTACGTGTTGTTCACGTTGGTGGTGGAGCCGCAGGATCTCTGGACTATCACGAAACAACAGGGTCTTACTTTCTCATGACATGTCGCTTTGTTTCATGCTACTCACATACGCAACAAATGCCCAGTCCGTTGGCGCATGATCCCGAGGGGATGCCTCCGAAATTCATGCATTCTCGCCTCGTAAAGCAGGTGCCGTTCAGGCGACTCTCAGCGCTCGATAAGCACTGGGAGTTGGCGAAACGCACGACACTGAACAGAGGAAAGACTACACAGAGATATAAGGCGTTTAAAACGTTTTCAAACCAACTCGTCAACATCTGAAGATCTCATTAAATCCAGAGATGCTTACACCTTCCTTGTTGACTGGAGCGAAAGTCGAGCGCTTTGGTCTCCGAAACAACATCATCTTTCAGGGGCTGGCCCCAATCAGCAGTCTGAACGCTCACGAGAGGCACAACAGCAAAGCAACCGGTTAAAAGTAGGCTGATCATGTCTGGTGATGTGACTGACTTGGAGAATTGCATTCTGGCCGTCGACGGGTTCCGATAACGGAACGTATACGCCAAACGATCGTGGCAATTAGCGAGCGGTTGACACCTCGAGTTTGCTGTCCGCTTAACTGTACGATTCTTACGTGCTATGCGCGGGATGAGCAGTCGCTTCTTCTACGAATGATACAGTGAATGAGGGTAACGAATCGAGAAAGTAAAAAGAGAGAGGAAAAAGGGAGAAAGAGGCGTCTTATACGATTATAAAAATCTTCATGTGAAAAAGCAATTAATCTATTATCGTCTCGACAAAATGCTGTACAAAAGCATAATAGTGGTTCGAGACACAGCGATAGAATTTATAACAATTCGATATAAGTACACGTGATCTACAAGGAATTTGAACTCCTGAACTCCCCGCATGATGCTTCAACCTGCCGGAGTGCTTGCCGTTCGACAAAATGGACAGTGTCCGTGTCGCAGTAATGCTAATTCGTAGTCGTCCGAGTGAAACAACTGAAATGTATCACTAAGTTACATATACTAAAATTCTGTAAAGCTCTGACTAAGCAACGTTGTTCGCGCGACTCACCTTTAAGCAGCACTTGCACAGGCTGACCTGAAGGTCGGGTAAGAGATTTCGAAAGTATCTGGTCTTGAAGGGCTTCGGCCATTTGATGATTATCACAGTGGATGGATCCATACTTTTCAACACTCTCCTGCCCACGGTTATCGTAGGGTTGTTGGCCTTCTCCTGCGGGAAAAAAGAAGTCGTTTTTTGATAGAGATAGACATAATTTACTTAGAAAGAACTATATCGATATTCAATCAAACGAAAATATTTTTCTAAGTTTTTCTTTTTTAAAATTTTGCTTTGTTTTTGAATTTGATTTTTTTCAAAAAATTCATCAATTTTTCTTCCTTCAAAAATTGCGGTCGGCCTGCAATTTCCCTTTAACATAAAATGTCCTACTTAATTAGTTCTTTAATATTTGTCGTCTTTAGAAAGATTCTTTTAATATTTTTCGTCTTTAGAAAGAAGACAATTTGTGCAATTGTTGATTCCATTGTGCTAATTATACCTCGAATCTCATTAAGCGAACAGTGAACAGGTCGGCCTCGTTAGAAGTCACGGTGAATTGATCGGTCATTGCAGTATCATCGGCAGACGGTAACGGCTCCTCTATCAGTTTTTCTGCTTCCTCGTCTGTAATATTGTCCTCCAGTTCGAATTCAACCAGCGGCAGGATTTCTACAAATACAGGAGTTTTACGAATGTTTTACGAAGAATCTCAAAATTGCACGGATTGCGATCACTTGAAATCACTCACCGAACATGACGAAAGAATGTTGGAACTTCAGGCCGCACTGCGTGCAATTACTACCGGAGACGTTGTTTGTCGGCAACAACGGATTGAAAGTGGAACATTTGTAGCACAGTGGCAGCAATTCTTCCGGATCGCGATACGAGTAAGACCTGGCGGCCAACGTGGACGTCTCTACTTGCGCCAAGAGATTCGCAGGGATTCTCATCGCGCGCAGCTGATCCAGCAGCTGCATCATCAACTTATTTGCTCCCAATATTCGAGCTTGCTTCACTAGACTATACATTATCGTCAGCTTTGACACACCTTCCAGACGTATGCTCTGCGTCTTCATCAATAAGTATCTCGAGATGTTAAATAATGCCTCCGGCATCAGCGATGTGAAGGGTTCTTCCTGAAATAGATCAACTCGATGAAAAAAACGAACGAGAGAACATATACCGAAAAAAGTATACTGTGTGTTATATCGGCCGCCATAGTCGTACCAAATATTTGTGTACTTCATGATATGCGTAATAGATGTCTGCTTTGTCGGAGTAGTTGAGGAACATCGTTTTGATTTCGTCTGTGCTTTTCGTTAAGTTCAAACTCAACTGCGACAATAGCCAGTAGAAATAAGAGGCGTCGCGGAATCTTTTCTCCACGACAGCGTTGTTAGCCAGCATTGTGAGCACCATTATGGATTCCTCCGGTTGTCCGGCCATTTGGAACGCTAGCAAATGCAACAAGAGACGCAAACATTAACGTCTAAACCGATACATATTGTCACGTTGAGAAATACCTTCTTGAGCTTCAGAGAACCGTCCAGTCTCCGCTAACCATCGCGCGTATGGTCCGTATACTCGCGATTTCAGCTTCGGATTCCTCTCCGCAAGTTCGAAAGCCTCAGGCCACGCCTGCGCGTCCACGAGCACGTCGGCGACGTCGGGATCATCTCCGAGCCGACTGAAGATCTCAGCTGCGCCATGCGAGGCGCCCAGTTGCTTCAGTTTCTTAGCAATCATTGATAGGTTGTCGCGGTCAGCCTTGTCCAATTGTCTACCCACTTTGATCAGCATGTCGATCCAACCGTATTCTGCGATGATGCTGATGGCACGGTCGATGTCACCTGCGGAGAGGAACATTTCGGCAGCAGCGCGCGGCTCGCCCAGGCTTTTCGCCCACTCGGCCCGCCGTCGTAGCAACACTGTGCGATCCTGAAGGTAAAAAGCTACTTGATTTTACATGTTTCGCCCGAGTTGAAGCTTAAAGCGTTCGTTTGAAGGCAACCTGCGTATTGCCAGATGCTATAAACTCCTGAGCAATGTCGAACATCCGCAAGTCGGAATACATATCCAAAGCGTACTGCTGCAAGCCAGCTTTCTGGTAGAGCTTCGCTGCATCGCGAAGTCTGCCCATGGCGGCAGCGGCGGTGGCCATGCAAGCCTCTCGTCCCCATTCACCTGACTTCAGCTTCTCCTCCACCTCCGATACGATCTCTATGTAGCGCAGCTTCTTCACTCGCGCGAAAGCCGAGTATGCGATGTTCAATTCCAAATTGTCCAAACATGCTGTTCCCAAAGCGAGCCAGTCCGATTCCGCCACGCCTAAGCACGCTATATCGTAGGCGTGATTGTACAAACCGATGTCCAGATATTGGTACATGAACAACGACAGCGGCACCTGCAAATTGGTATAACGTATAAATGGCGAAAATGTACCAGTATTAATTATTAACTCAAAATCTTACGTGGTTTTATATGTTATCGTCAGACATCCTATATTTAATGTTTTGTTATATTTAATATTCGTGTTTTATTATATAAAAATATAATAAGTATATTTATATGAATGTAATCTTTAACCACGACAGTTTGCTTACTTCCAACGTGACGATGGACGAGCCGTTCAGGCAATACAACTTCGAGCCGTTGTGGCCCACCACGAAGCCGGAGAACTTCTGCCTGTACTCGGAGAAATTCGCCACTTTAATCGCGAGGTAATTGTTGCCCGCGAAGCACATGATGTCCTCGAAGGCGATGTTAAACGCCACGCTATTGACATTCTGGAATTCCTGCAATTTTTCGCCTGTGCACAGGTCGAACACGGAGAGAATACCAGCTTCGCTGACCACCGCCATCTTTTCTTTCAAGGAGCTGATGTCCAGGCATCGCACGGAGTCCTCGATTTTCGTCACGTGCGCGGGAAATGGATTATCTAGATATATTTTCATCACGTGGCCAGTCTTCAAGCCTAACGTCGGATTTGCGTTTGTTTTATTCATTTACGCGTTAACTTGGAAACGTAACGACACATTCTTCGAAGTTCACCAACCGGTTATCAGGCATTCCTGTCCGGCGGGTCCGCCAGCCACTTTGATGTACATGATGAGTCCATCCAGTATCCATTCTCTCTCTATTATCCCAGTGAATGAGAGACTCTGCAGTCGCCTTTCCAGGCATAGAATTAGATTGTTCGATGTAACAACCAACAGATTGCAGTTCAACATTTGGTTGAGTTTTTCTCGTATCCTGTAGTGCATTCCGTCGCTCGTACCGGATGGTTCGTAGATGATCACACGCTCCGGTAATTGCACAGCTAGTCGGTTTCGGTAAACTGCGATGCGACATACCTGAGATTTATATAGCATGAATAATGCTGTGCAATCGTTTAAACACCAATACCAGACATCAACGTCATTTCTTGGAGAATTGTTACACGCACCAGATCTTTACATTTAATTCGAACTTTTTGATTCGTGATTAAATGTTGTATGATTACGTCGGTCATGTTCTCTCTATAGGCGTACCTGTCCCCGTACAGGCCATGCACAACGTTCCAGGACAATTGCAAATATGTTATCGTACCATCCTGAGAACCGAGCGCCTATAAAATATATGCTGAATATAATGAATTGTAAGAAGCAGTCTATGATAAATAACACATTGTGACTCACAACGTGCGAAGCAGTCGGATGAATAGCGCAGCTCCACACCCACGACGAGAAGCTACAACCTACAGTAACCAGTTGTATACCATCATGCGTCATCAACAAGCATTGTTTGTTACTGCCGCAAACGAGAAGATATTGGCCTTCTGGGAAGTGAACGATTTTTAACGGTATGAAACCGAGCGATCTTTCTTTTCTAACAGCTTCTCCACCAATAGTGTAAAATGAGATCACTCCATTCCACTCGGCGATGCAGAGGATGTCTGTAGAGTCATCACTAAAAGGTATCATCAATGGCATCACATAAAACGTTCTTATTTAATTATTTTATAAATATTAGTTACATCTGTATTACATTGTTAATTACCGTAAAGGATTCCATGACAAACTCCAGATTGGTACTCCAAGCTGTCGTTCGATCTTTGTTTTCTCTTCACCATTCTAGAAAAACTACAGATGTCTTATTGTGTTAATTAAAAATATCTAAAATAGAATACATTGAAAATACTCTTTATAAGTAATGTACTTTGTTTCTTATGGATACATGTCCAGTTGCAAGACCAAGAGCTAAGTATTGTCCATCTTTTGTCCATGCACAACAATTGACTCTCCCTCCAGATTTGAGCTTCTGCACAGCTTTCTGTTCCGCAGACCAAAAGGCAATGTCTGAGAGAGAACAGCTGAGCAGCTGATGTGAGACAGGATTAAACTGCATTGACTGTACAGCCTCATTGTGTCTGAACAAGGTAAAAAAAAAAAAATATTAAAAGCTTTTCTATCAAATATATCAGAGATGTACAACTTACGAATATTTTAATATTCCTTCTAGCTTTGAAGTCCAGATAATAACACTCTTGTCTGCACTTCCTGATGCAAACTTTTTACCATCCTTAGCATAACATACACAATACACTGTATCTTTATGACCTGAAAAGTATGGGGAGAAAAGGGAGAAAATTAAAATATATTTCAAAAATATAATATTTACAATAATTTTCCACATTTTTGGTTCCAGTTAAAGAGAAAATGAAAGATATTAGATTATACCATTACATAATTTATTTCCATATTAACTACTAAATATATACAAAAGAAAAATTACCTTTCAATGGTTGAATCAAAGCACCATCATTGGTCTCATATACAAGCACCTGATTGCCAGATGCAACAACTAACTGTGTACCATCTGGATTAAAGCAAAGATCATATATACTGAAATAATATTATCATATAGTATTTGTCAAGTATATTAATATGAATACTGCTATCAAGAATATATAGCATCTATTCTAGTATAAGCAGATTTACTAAATTATTGTAAAGCAAATAGTAAAATATGAAATCAACAAATACAAATATTTGCAGATTGATTTGTAACACACAATAAATTATAATCGTCCATAAACGATTTTTTCATAAAACTTTACCATTGATCTGACTTGTCTTGCACCTTGTCGACCCATGCTGGATGTGCTCTCATTCTGTTACATTCAACAGATTGTTTATTATTGGATTAACGTAACAATATCTTGTGCCATACACGGATTTGTTTTGTGTCCATATGGTTACCAAGGAAACGGCGGTCAAGGGTAAAATAGTGCGTTCTAAAAAGATACAATACAATGAAAATAGGTGCAATACAATGGCCGCGTTCAGTAGAACAAAATGATCAGAGAGCGCTTAGTGATTATTGTCTGTGATTGGAGCATTCTTTTAGATTCTTCATAGACCCAGAAGTATTTATCAATCAGGATCGAGATTCAGTGGAAAATCTAGTAATGTTGTCCAACTGTTGAGTCTACTGAATGCAGCCAATGGCTGCATTCAGAAAACAACGGTTACACAACGGTTGAGTAATTCGTCAACGTTATTGGTCTGAAAGTAAGGATCTAACAGTAAGGACCAATAGTTACTAAGCGCTCAGTGAGCGCTTTGTTTTCTGAACGCAACCACTCCGATGTCCAATGTCCGACATAAGGTGCATTCAGTGGATGCATCCAGAACCACGAATGCTCACTGAGCGCTCAATGAGCTTTTACATTTGATTGGTATATTCTTTTAGATTTAAGAATATACACCAATCAGATACAAGAGCTCACAATGAGCATTCGTGGTTCTGGATGCACCCAGAGGTAAAGTGGAGGGGATAACGTTGGTACCAACGAAAATCTCTGCACGATATAATTTTAGTTTCTGTAGATTAGTACCACTGTTGAAGTAGTAAGTCTGTTAGTTTGCGTTTTGACAGGTGTGCGCGCATGTAAATAATACTGTACAACTATTATATATAAAAACGTAAATATAAAATATATTGTATTGGGTTGGCAACTAAGTGATTGCGGATATTGTCGACAGATGGATTTTACACTTTCTTTTGTTTCGTTAACGTGTTCAAAGTACCTAACCTATATTTTTTTTATTGTTTGGACTTCTACCTTTCATTTAATACAAAAATTATATCGATTAGTTCTTTAGTTTTGTTTTTATCCCAATTTAAAAATGGAAGAGCAAGACGTGCACTTCAGACATATTTAATTGTATTATTTCCGAAAAGGCAAGAACGCATCGCAAACATACAAGAAGTTATGTGCCGTATATGGGAATGAAGCCTTGAAAGAAAGACAGTGTCAAAATTGGTTTGCCAGATTTCGTTCTGGTGATTTTTCATTGAAAAATGCTTAACGATTTGGCCGTCCAGTTGAAGTCGATGAGACCCATATCAAGGCCATTATCGATTCAGATCGTCATAGCACAACACATGATATTGCAGAGAAGCTTAATGTATCGCATACATGTATTGAAAAAAATTTTAAAAAGCAAATTTAAAATTTTGAATTTTCATTCTTATTTAAAATCCGCAATCACTTAGTTGCCAACCCAATAGTATTTCATTAAAATAAAATTAAGTAAAAATGACAAGTAAATGGAAACCTAAAATACGTAATAAGTGAGATAAATAAGTGAGAATATAAATAATAAAATAATAAGTGAGCATACAAAGTGAACAAGAGACAAAAATAATAAATATTGTATTTACATAAATTGTGTGTGTGTGTGTGTGTATGTGTGTGTGTGTGTGTGCATGTGTGTGTGTGTGTGTGTGTAAGTAGATAAACAATAATTATATGTAATTAAATAATTTTAATTTTTCACTGTTTTGACATGTCACAGTAAATATTACTTGTTGAAGCATAGTTCTTCGCACTGGAATCAATTTACCTTCATTGTCATCAACAAATATATGTCAGATAAGTAATTTATATTTACATAAGATAAAAAATTAAATATTCATGTGCTGTTTATAATTGTAGATGTTGTTAAATTGATTCTTCCCTTGGATTTAATTTTTGTTCCAGTTTCCTAGCTATGTACGCATTTGCAAAATGTTAGTAGAGAATAATTATCGTGGAATAAGGTTGCCAAATTCCAAGCCTTGATGAACATCACTGACGGTTATAGCATCGTTCTTCGTACCTGGATCAATTTGCCATCATTGTCATCTGTGGAATGAAATTCATGCATGATGAGAGAAGTGTAAGCAAGGAAACTAGAGAGATATAAATCAAGGATAAACAATTATATCGGATAAGTAGTTTATATTTACATAAGATAAAAGATAAAATATTTATGTCCATGCTGTTTATAATTGTACATGTTGTTGAACCGATTCTTTCTTTTGAATTTTTTTTTCAATTTTCTAACAATCCATATGCTCGCTGAAAGTTGATATCCAGAGAATAATTTACTGTGGAATAAGGTTGCCAAATTTTGAAGGTACTGTGTCCTAGTTATAAACAGAAGTTGAAATTACATTCTGATGTCAAATATCCGTCACCAGCAAAGCCATGACAGATTGACGAGAGCAGGTTTGTAAAATTGATGTTTACTGTTATTTTTTATCGACGCTTTCTATATAGATATATTCGATGTTTATTACCATCTTGTTGAGTGTACTGAATCATATGTTTTTATCTTTCAGCTTTTATCTTTCAAATAGGATTTGTTGCCAATACTTGCCTTTACAAATATGGTTATTAGGATTTGAGATCTGGTACAGAAATATATAGTTTCTCCAAAAATTGAGGATCAGTTTTTAAAAGAAATATCTGTAGCAAAATAAAAGTCATGTATTATAAGTAGATGTATAAGCCATGAGAAGTCAGATAATCGCAAGTTTGTGCAACAAGAAGGAAAATTAAAAGAAGAATAAAAAAATTAAGAACGTGTTTATAAATTTATTTCTCTTCCTATTAATTCTGACAGTTCGTATAAAATTAATAACATATCTATGTTTGTATTATTATTTATTTTGCTTCAAATTTTTTGTAATTTTTCTTCTTTTTCCTTTAAAATATTATTCTCAGATCTTGACCAAAATACTGGGTGATTGATAATACTGTGTATATTTTTTTGATGGTTTGCCAAGTTTGCTGTAAACAATACTTAATTATAAAAACATTACAAATATTCTGAAAATAAGTGTAACACTGTGTACAAATACCTAAAAATGCGACGATTGTAGAATGTTTATTCAGTTTTTCTTTGAGTTCTCTGTTATGTCGCTCTGATATATTATTAGTTTTATGTAATTGTTTATATACACAGAACGACTCGGGTTTACAACCGTTAAGCCATGTTCTTTTATAATAATTAAGAAATGGCTTAATATATTTGCAAAAATAATATATTGGCAAAAATAATTGTTGAAATTGTAATGAAGCCTTCCTCTATTCTAAGGTTCAGGCAACAAAGCTAAAGATATTAATAATTTAATTACACCATATCCTATTTCTTCATTATTATTTTTGTCCTTTAATATTCTATGCTTTTTTGCATTATGTACTAACGCCTGTAATAAGGAAGCAATATAAAGAAAAGTGATGTACATTTCATGTTTATTATTATATGTGTTATTTTTTATTACCTGGCTATAATGAAAAAAGCAGCCAATTACTTTAACACCAGGAAAAACAATTTTTAATGCGTTTCGTTCCGCTCTTTCAAAATTACACACACACACACACACACACACACACACACACACAACTTATATAAATACAATATTTATTATTTTTTCTCTTGTTCACTTTGTATGCTCACTTATTATTTTATTACTTATATTTTCACTTATTTATCTCACTTATTACGTATTTTAGGTTTCCATTTACTTGTCATTTTTGCTTAATTTTATTTTAATGAAATACTACAATATATTTTATATTTATGTTTTTATATATAATAGTTGTACAGTATTATTTACACGCGCGCACTCCTGTCAAAAGGTTTACGCAAATTAATAGACTTACTACTTCAACTAATCTACAGAAACTAAAGTTATATCGTGCAGAGATTTTCGTTGGTACCAACGTTATCCCCTCCACTTTTCGGGGAACTGTCGCCTTACCCTCCTCGCTTCCTCTTTTCGACAAACTTCTTGCACTGGTGCAGTTAACAAAGTGCAGAAGTGTAATCAAAATGTAACAAGTGTAAAAACGACCAGAGATATACGATGCTAGCAACTTTGTGCGGCCATTACGTACCTAGTTATCTAACCTAGTTTGCTAGTGATATTTTTTTACGCAATATTACCCAAAACGTCACGAGAATCTTCCATTTTGTCGAATGACGATCAAACGGCGGAAGGAGGCCGGTTGTTAATTTCTACGGATTTTTTCACGGTATTTATTATCCACTAAACTCAAAGTCCTGAAAATATGATGAACAAACGAAGCAAATATAGGACGATACCGATCAAACTAGGTAATTTTCATCTAAACATGCAATAAACGATAATGTGCTTTACAACGCGAAAACATTCATTTGTCTCGACATCAATTGTATTGTAGACCGTATAATCTCGCCGAGATCAACTTTTGACGTGGTAAGTACGTAAAAAAGATGTAGCCACTGTAACATTTTCCATTCTTTCCGGTAAAACATAAGGATCATCAGGCTTACGCCGTTGAATTGCGCTTTCTGTATTTTCTTGCAAATTTTCTTTCCTTTTCTCTTTATCCTCTCAAGTCTCCGACCGAATATGCATCTGGAGTAATCATATTTGCATCAAACGTAGAAAGCGTAACATGACAGAGATAGAAAGTATCATCCGAGCGCGAAGCCCGGACGCAAATTATGTACAGGTTTTACTTTTCGCTCAATGCTCGCTCGTCGTACCGTTGCGGCCACTTATTGGCAACCTAATTCATCGCGAAATATCGTTTGTGTTATCAGCGCTTGATTGCATAAAAAAGTCGTTATAGTCCCCCCGTTGTCCCGTTTACGCTGAAGTTCGGCGCTTGAGTTACGGAGCGGCGCGCGCAGCCGGTCTCCCCCTGCCGCCATCATTGCCGTCGCGTCGGTCGCCAGTTGCAGCTGACCGATGGGAGCGTTCGGAGTGTCGTTCGCGTGTCGCGTCTCGCAGATTCCGCGCTCGTGCGTGTCCCCACGCGTACGTACGTACGTCGTGCGTCGTGTCTCGGTACGCGCTTGTCATCGGCACGCGTCGCCGCCAGTGAGTCGTCGCCGCGAGTGATTCGATCGCTCGTAGAACCGGCGTGAGTGAACGATCCTCGCGCATCCTGCTCCTCGTTGCGAAACGGTGAAAGGCGCGGGACGAAGAAGAGATCCCGGGACCGCCGACGACGGATTCCGGACGGGTCACAGATACTGCCACCACGGTCAATATAGGACACGGGGTAAGTGCTGAAGATTACTCGACTTTTATTTCATACTTGAGACTTCACACCGCGCACTGGTCGGCCGAAGGTTATCGCGATACGATCAACTTCGATGTTGTCGTTAAGAACAAGTGAAGTTTGGCACTTCTTCGAGATCTTTGAATTTTCGACTGTCAGCGAGGTGACTCTCGGTGCGAGTCGACGGCCGAGTCGATTACCGTAGTTGAGAATCGTCTCGTTATTTGCACGTTGTGCAAATGCGCCCGCGAGATGATGCAGCGCACGACCCGGCGCGCGGCCGTCGTTGTTAATTGTTACAAACGCGTTGACATTCGCGAAGATGGTACATACGTGGGATAGACGCGCGTGTGAGAAAAGTACATATCAGCCCGCGCACGCGAGAACGTCGCGTTCTCACGGCTTGAGGTGACTGACACCTGATGCGTCGCGATCAGAGCGTCGTGCGTGAAGATACGATATTCATTCGTCGGATAGTGACACACATTCCTCCCGCAGAGGAGTCGAGCTAATCGTTTCCCGACGTTAAAGTCGCTGTGTCATTCACCAGGTTGGAAAGATCGCTTGTTGTGTCGCACTAAACGCGTATTTTTCTCAAACGAGAAAAACGCGAGAGAAGAAGAGAGAAAGGTCACGTAATTCGCGCTGCCTGACTCGGCGCGTCCTTCCGCAGAGGACAACTTTCGATGCGTGCGATTTCTCTCTCTTCTCTCTCCATCTCTCTCCTCTCTCATCTCTCCTCTCTCTCTCTCTCTCTCTCTCTCTCTCTCTCTCTCTCTCTCTCTCTCTCTCTCTCTCTCTCTCTCTCTCTCCTCTTCTCTTCCTCTCTCTCTCTCTCTCTTCTCTCTCTCTCTTCTCTCTCTTCTCTCTCTCTCTCTCTCTCTCTCTCTCTCTTCTCTCTCTCCTCTCTCTCTTCTCTCTCTCTCTCTCTCTCTCTCTCTCTCTCTCTCTCTCTCTCTCTCTCTCTCTCTCTCTCTCTCTCTCTCTCTCTCTCTCTCTCTCTCTCTCTCTCTCTCTCTCTCTCTCTCTCTCTCTCTCCTCTCTCTCTCTCTCTCTCCTCTCTTCTCTCTCTCTCTCTCCTCTCTCTCTCTCTCTCTCTCTCTCTCTCTCTCTCTCTCTCTCTCCTCTCTCTCTCTCTCTCTCTCTCTCTCTTCTCTCTCTCTCTCCTCTCTCTCTCTCTCTCTTCTCTCTCTCTCTCTCTCTCTCTCTCTCTCTCTCTCTCTCTCTCTCTCTCTCTCTCTCTCTCTCTCTCTCTCTCTCTCCTCTCTCTCTCTCTCTCTCTCCTCTCTCCTCTCCTCTCTCCTCTCTCTCTCTCTCCTCTCCTCCCTCTCCCCCCCCCCCCCCCCCCCCCCCTACCCTACCCTACCCTACCCTACCCTACCCTACCCTCTCCTCTCCTCTTTTTGTTTACGCGTTGATGTTTTGTATTCAGTAGTTTACTGTCAACACAGTACTTACGGCCTCGTTAAGGAATGTTTATTTCGCGATCGTTACCGGTCGATTCATATACTTGAAATTCTTCATATTTCGTATCTCGGTTATGACCGATGTTCAATATATTGGAGAAAATTCAAAGCTACGACGACGGCTTATCGCTTTGCGACAAAATGTATGCTTTGCACCGAGTTCACTTGAAGGAAAAAGGTGTAGGAAATGAGTAGATAAGAGCATACCGCATGACGTTATTCCTAATTTTACCTTAACGCGCAGCTCAAGAATGTAAAGGCTCGTCTACAATAGCTGTAAGAGTAAGGCTGTAAGGTAAGCTGTCAGCGAATGAAAATATTTCATTTCGTGTCTTGCAACCTTACAGCTAATGTAGACGAGCCTTAACACGGCGAACATGACTTATCGGTGACGAGTTTATTCCTTTGCGCGCCTGAGACCCGGCGTTACATGTGAAGTCTTGAGAATCACTCAATTAGAAAGTGTATGTTTTCTCTCTCTTTCTCGTAAGATTTAAAGAGATTAGCCTCTTTAGGAATGAGTTTATTAAAGCCGCAAAGGAATAATTTAAAGTGATATAAATAAGACATCTCCATTACATAATTACATGGTAGAATCTCTCTTTTTATCAGAGAATTGCGTACCACAATATTTATTATATTTTGATTAATAATATCTGGATTTACAGTAAAATATTAATGTATTTAAATCTATATACATCCTGAATGAGAATGATTATGATGATTTCTGCCGATTTTCTCTTCATTTATATTTAAATGTTGAATCCAAACTTAAATTTCTATCAACTTCTATCTATCAATGCTCACAAACATACAATCGCTTCCTTTTCGTCCTTTTTTTAATTTTCAAATTCTGTCAAAATTTCCAACACTAATAAAATATAGTATCAAATTACGGAAAAGGAAAATTTATCATTTCGTTATTTTTATTTATTAATTTTTAAGCCTCTCAGCGTACGGAAACAATAGCTAATAACAAACACTACTATTTGCAGTATAATTAATATAGAGCTAACATTCAACTTGGGATGTGGTAGTATTTTTGAAGAGGCTAAAGTTTGAACAATGTGAATGTATATACAGGCACATGCGTTGGTATAAACGACAATACTAAAAAGGTATTATATATATATAACATTTAAGGATATAAATATTTCTACATAATTCTGTGCTGTTTAATTGTTCAATCTCAATATTTGACACTTTTTGATGACTAAACCTTGAATTGAGATTATATAAAAATCTATTGAATATGGAACGATGAATAATATTTTGTCACATACTTTTGTCCGCGAAATTCTATTCGTGAAAAAGTCTGCGTTTTATTGTCACGTTACTCTAAACCTGGATTTGAGAGTCTTGTTTTTACACTAGTACTTTAACTGTTCTGTTGCAAACAAAACATTTGAGATACTCGGAGTAACGGTACATATATTCACTTACCGCTTACTTTGGGACATCGTGTACTCTGCCGCGGAATATTTGTGGTATCGTTTCTCGCTGATTTTAAAAATGCGACGGGTAAACATTCCGCTGAAATTACGCCGCAATGAACGCTAGGTACGGAAAAAGTCGCGGCGGTTAAAATCGCCCATGAGTCTTAACGGTTTTGCGTTCGGACGTTCATACTTTGCGATTCGAATAGTTTGTATCGATTTTGCTTTAATTAAAATATCGAAGCGTCAATAAACTTCGGAATAAACCGATAGAACACGAAACTGCGAACGGAACTTGGCGACTGAAAGGACATTCGGCAACAAAACCTTATTATTCATCCGAATGGACTTTAATCTCACAAAGCTTAAAGTCAGCATCATAGAATAATCATAGGAATATAGGGACAAAGCATGAAGTTGCGGGGGGATAACCCCCCGCAACTCCATGCCCATTGCGGGACGGTGCGACGAGGTAAACTGTGTCTAAATCTAATTGGTGGTTGTGCCGTATGTAAGTATTTGATACATGCATAGATGTATATGAAGTTGTGTGTGAGTGAAATTATGAAAAAAAGACACATGCATAACCTCTGCAAAATACTGTCAGTGTGATTCTTATCAGAAATGGTTCTTATCATTTTGTTACATTTACTATTTGCCAGTGACAGCCAAGTTGTTGCATCATACGCTCTGAATATGCGCACTATTGTAGCCAATGAAACTTAGGCACAGTCGCCCCCCGCATTTCAGCACAACTCCCCTCGCCTATCTTATGGGCTTATGCTCTGTCCCTATATTCCTATGTCTATGGTCAGCATTCGCTTATTGAGATGGTTGATGTTGAATGTTACAAAGTTGCGACGGATGGGACGATCTCCCGAGATTTCTTCTCCAAAACGAATTTATCGAAGCGTCTGTCATTAATTTAGTTTTGGTCGCAAAATGCAGGGAATATACGCGGGAGGGAGGGAAATATAAATATCCAAGTGCCCGTCATAAATACACAGACGCGACGTTGGTAGGAAATTTCATTCTCGATAATATGATAATTTGAGAAAAAAGTTTAATACGTCTCTCCAAACTGAAATGGTATGCGTTTCCTGGCGCGACCCGTGAGCAGTATTTAGCAGTTAAGGGGAGAATTATATGCGGAGGCCGTTTTCAAAATTATTTTTACGAATTTTTTTAACAGAAATGGTAAGATCAATGGACTTGAAATTTTCACAGTATTCATTTAATGTTCACAGTGTTCATTTAATGTTCAAAGTATAAAATAAATTTTATTGAATCATAAAAAAACCGATTCAATTTGTAATTGTAGATAAAAGTGCAGTCATCCGTTTGCGAGCTCTATGTTTGCTGTCGATATAATTCCGGGCCTCTCTCACTACTCTGAAACCAAAAACTGAGAAATATTTTTAAAATATAGCGGTTGCCATTATAGCACGTACTAAAATGAAGGTAGTGCAGCCAAGTTTGGAAAAATGACTGTACAAAAAAGAAGTATCGAAAATGAAACTTTCATCAACTTGTAATCATGTTTAAAAAGAAATGAATAAAATACAATATAATGTTCAAGGTAGGGGAGAAAGCTACATGTCTATTGTATATTGTGTAAAAATTTCAAGCTCTTCGGTTCAGTAGTTTTTGCGTAATCGTGTCGATAGTTTAAAAAAATGGTGTTTCCAGATAAACGCGTTTAAAATTTTGCGTGTATTTTCGATATAGATAGTAACAAATTTATTTTATACTTTGAACATTAATGAATATACTGTGAAAATTTCAAGTCGATTGATCCTACCGTTTCTGTTAAAAAAATTCGTAAAAATAACTTTGTAAACGGCCTGCTCCACGTGTAATTCTTCCCTTAAGGGTCAGATTGCTGAAAAATCGCGCTTGTTTTTGATAATATTTTGTGACGAACTGAATAAATGTGCAAGAATGAAAATTTTAGTTATAGTTATACAACATATGAAGAGTAGAGAAATTTTATTTATTAACAAATACTCGTATAAATATACGATATATATAGCTGAAATATACTCTTCTTTTTTTCTTTTTCAAGTTATCGTTTTTGCAGTAATATCTCGGCTCTCGGTGGTCCGATTAGAGCGAATTTTAGCTAGAAATCTTGAGGAGACTTATCATTATTCGGTGAATCACCGAATAGAAAAAAAATCGAACAAAATGAACAAAATGGCAGCTATTATTATGAAAAAATTCAAATTATTCAGTTCTTTTACAATAAAAAAATTAATATCTCGAAATGAAATATTTTGACGAAGTTGTCCATGGTTCACTTGAGAGCCATATGAACAAATATTATTGCTTTAAAATTTCAAATCGATACGAAGCTCAGTTTCAGAGAAATCACTGCAAAAAGTTGAACAATAAAATTTCGAGAAAAACGCGTTTAAAATTTAAGTGGACGTATATTTATATGAGTATTTGTTTAAAAACAAAATTATTCTATTCTTCATATGTTATATAAATATATGTAAAATTTGCATTCTTGCACATTTATTCAGTTCACAAAATCATTATCAAACACAAGCACGATTTTTCTGCAATCTGACCCTCCAGTCCCCTTAAGAATGAAAATTCTGAGACACCTCGTGGACGATGTTAATAAGTGCAGTGAAGGCTCCGGTAGCCCAGCGACGTGACTAATTCCGTGACTGTTTGAATAAAGCCATTTCATGAAATTACATTAGCGTTTCGTAATTTCATACGGACACTCGTACGCATCGGCCATGTTGCAACGCGTCGCGTTGCAATTTCATCGCTAATCAGTCGTACAGCGCGTAAAATATTTACATGTACCCTATCCGTTAGCTAACTGTACTGTGTTTGTGTGATTAGCCTAATTAATAATTAATTTCAGACGCGCTGCATGTATCGTAGCGTGTTTCGTTATAGCTATAACGATCGTACCGCCTTACAGTAATTTGCATACCTATTACGGAAATTAAATCTACTGTATCGCGTAATTATGGGCGCAACGCGCGCGTGTGCGTCGTCAAAAGGCGCTTATTATTTGCGCACGCTTATACTCCTCATTCGTATGATTGCGTAGTTTCAATCTCTCTTCCTCTCTTTCTGCCCTTACCTCTCTGTGCAATATGTCGCGTATCCTTCTGTTCACGCAGAAATGAAATGTATCGTGAAATTGTATCTACACACACGATAAGTTTGTACAATAACTCCTACATCCAACTGCGCGTCATTAGTTAATTGCGGTGGGTGTGACTGCGAAAGGAAAAAAGTTAACAACTGAGCTCGCGCGCGAGAGATCTTGATTTAATTGAAGATACGTATACTTTCTCCCTCTCCTCTATCTCTCTCTCTCTCTCTCTCTCTCTCTCTCTCTCTCTCTCTCTCTCTCTCTCTCTCTCTCGCTCTCGCTCTCGCTCTCGCTCTCGCTCTCGCTCTCGCTCTCGCTCTCGCTCTCGCTCTCGCTCTCGCTCTCGCTCTCGCTCTCGCTCTCTCTGGAAATAAAGCTCATCCATATTCATTTTCGACTTGTAGAAGAAGCGTTATAAATTATTCTCGCGGTATCGCGAAATTAACCGAGTACAATACCGTAGCGCCATGAAAGGCGCAATGGAGCTCGGATGGCACGGATGGCACGAAAATAAATATACGGCACCGCTAACGGTGCTGCCACGCCGCCGGTAAGTCGATATCGCGAACGTTATACGGGCCGACGAGCAAAAACAATAGCAGCTAAAAAGAGTGACAAGGAGGGAGAGGAGAGGGCGAAGGGTAACGAAGATAATCCGAACGGAAAACCGAGTCGTTTTCCTGCGAACGTGGACTCGCGCCGGAAACGTATCGTTTACATCTTTTCATCCGGGCGTCGCCGCGCTCGTCTCGTAAGAGAATAAGCGCGTTATTACAAATACTGTGTGATTATGGGTAATCTGTACAGTCGCGTTTAGCGCTCGTTATCTCGTTCGCGAAACGAGCTGCGCTCGTAGCATTTTCCTTTCATTATCTTATGCCGCTACGCGCGCGCGCGATTCACCGTTTCGTTACGATAACGCGCTCGTTCGGTGCGGATAAAGATAATTTTTTAATGAGAGAGCGAGGCGACGTGAGGTGTTTAAGCGTCATACTAACAGGGATAATCAGGTTAATGAATTAATCGTAGCTTCTCGGACGCTTCGATCCATAGACGGAAGAAATCTCATCTCTCTTTAATTTTGGATATAGTCGGATATTGTTCGGTTATTATTACGTCAAAGGGCGCTGCTTTAGTTAAAAATTGCTCGATTGCAATCAGCTCGTCAGGAACGCGTGAAAATTATATGCATCGCGCGGCTCGAGTCCTTCGCGCGACTGAAGGATTTTGCAAGATTCAGAATCTTTCCTCGATGCGTGCAGATGTGTGATTAAGTCGCGTTACGCAAATCTCGACTCGCAGATTAAAAGCCACGAGTTTGCGGACCGAAACGTCCGGGAAGCGAAGATTAAGACTCAAGGTTCGGGCATATCCGAGAACCTCCGTGATTATGAGTTATCCCGCTACCATGTCGATTCTGTTTTTAACTCGGCAGACCTTTGGACGCGCGAATTCAAACTGCATTTACTTCGTTCTTCTTACATCGCACAGTGACAGGCATAAAACGCGCCGCGAGGACTGTTCTGCGCGAGCGCCACTTTACTCCTTTCTGTCTGCTCTCTGTTTGTTACTACACGATAAGAATAATTAACTAGTTTGCACTCGCCGCATATGTATCGTCCGGGAGGCAGGAAACTTATCGCGGCGGCGGCGCGGCGCGGGAACTACTTTTTATTGTTTTAGGACGCGCCACACGCGCGCGCGAGATACTCTTTCGCGAGTTTCATAAGCCGTAGATAAACAGCGCGCACGGGGCCGCAACACGCGTATCGTAACCGTATATCGTTTAAAGGCTCCCCCTCCTTCCCTCCCCCTACTTGTTAAAATTTACGAGAATGGATAGCTCCCGTCGCGTATACGCGTAACGCGATAACCGCGCGAAAGTAAAGCCGCGATACTTGGCTGACGCGTGTGCTCCGAAACACCACGGCGCTGACCACGATAATGAAGATAATAACCCACTTGGTTATCTCATCTCGCGCGCGACTGAGCCGTTTAATCGCGCGGACAATGCGCGCGAACAGTACCTGCCGTGCGTCTTAATCGCCGGCAGCCCGAACACAATCCGTCGTCTGAAAATTTGATAGCGACAAAACGGGCCGTTGTCCGGGCTGTCCGCCCTCCCCCGGCCCCCGCGCGATAATTGCCGCGACTGTCCGCGACCCGGGCACAATAGCGCGCAGGTTAAAACCGGACAATCCCGGTCGTCGTTCTCGCTCGCGCGCTCGTGCGCCATTTTGAATGGTTAACGCATGTACACGCGAAAATCCACACACAGTGTCCTTGTTTCCGACGTTTGAACACGGACGCGACGGCGACGGTGTTATCCATAAATCAAGGCTGGCGCCGACCGTTGTGATACACCGTCGTCGTCGTCGTCGTCGTCGTCGTCGTCGTCGGTCGTCGTCGGTCGTCGTCGTGCCACCAGTGAATCGTGCGTACGCGGATATCGATAAAGCTACGCGCACGCGTGCGTGTCTCGTCGTTATGTCCCTAAGCGTGATCTAAGCCGTGAGAGACGCATCCTGCGTTCCCCAGACGGGGGGGGGACATGTCTACAAAAGAGAAGATAGATGTATGAGACGACGAGACGGCGGTGCCCGTAACGATATCCTCATCCTCGTGCGTTGTGCAAGCGGCTTAACGCACGGCGCAACCTCATCCCAGCACTCGTGTACATATTCCTCGCGTCCGTATTCGATACACGCGCATATGTACCCCAGCACGGAGAAAGAAAGCCGGCCCCTCGAGATCGAGCCCCGTGGAGGACAGTTTGTTTGACCAACTTGTTGCGGAGGTATGTGTACGTCCTCGCCGCGCCGCGCGCGCGCGTGCGTCCGGATCGAACGGCGATATTATTGCGTCATTGCGCTACAACGAGCCGCGTTCGTTCTCGCGTCAGTTCTCGGTGCAGTGGTTATCTCATCGTGGCTATCTCTCGATGATACCGCGGAAGAACGGCGGGTCTCTTGAAGAGGGGAACTGTGACACACACACACACACACACACTCTCTCTCTCTCCCCCTCCCTCTCTCTCTCCCCCTCCCTCTCTCTCTCCCCCTCCCTCTCTCTCTCTCTCTCTCCCTCTCCCTCTCTCTCCCTCTCTCTCTCCCTCTCTCTCTCCATCTCTCTATCTCTCTATCTCTATCTCTCTCGCGAAGAGAGGAAGGAAGATTCTAAGGCTCGCGCTCTCCTACAGCGGCCGCCTTTGCCTTCCCTATTTTATCTCGGCTCGTACACCCGTGGACAACGATTCTCCTCGCCTTAATCTAGAAAAGCATGTCCGAAGGATGTCGTAAGATAAATGTCCCAGTAATACGTAGGACGTTTAAACATAGGTCGTCACAAAAAATACCAATATATATGATATCAAGAATAGTTTTAACATAAATATTTGCATTTATTCGAAAATTTTAGATATCCTTAAATAGAGAAAAATGATTTAAACCAATGTATATATCTGTTATTAATGAAATATTTACGCAGGTAATGAAGTGCATTACCAGTACCAGTGATCGGGCAGTTGAAATAGGTTATGACCCAATGTTCAGATATAATTTCTCAGTCTCGCAATTAGAAAATGATTATATGTGCTGACGGGAAATAATATAAATGTAGATGCTATCTCTTGAGGAAATTTAACGATTGACCATTATTTTGTCAAACCATATAGGTACATACTCGTTTAATTAATTTTTATTTTAATAGAAAAGTATTAAATTGGGTATATTTTTTTCCAACTAATCAAATATTGGAGTTTTTTCTTTTACAGTAATTATTACTTTCATTCATTATTGTTAAAGTAAATAGTAAATATTTTTTTTTCAAAGCGGTCGGATACTGGGACGTGTATCCGGCCATTGGGACGTCGTTTACCTTATAGTATGATAAAAGAAAGATGAGTGTGTGTATGTTTAGATATACATATACAGGATGTTGATAAGAAGGGCAGGTAATACTTACAAGATGGAGGAAAAAATCGTGATAAACATGGGTCGGAAAATTAATACCGTCGGAGTTATAAACAATTATCCATTTTAATTAAAATAAGTGACTCATTCGCTTCTGGTGCACGGTCATGTGTGAAATGCATTTCTGCCTTTTTCTGAACAGAGAGTAACGCCATGTCATTCTTACCGTACCTACTGTGAAAATGTTGTAATAGCTCTCTGCAACTGTCTACTGTTTACGAGGATACGTAATTAACATATCATTTGCTTGGGATGAAGCGTGTGTATAAATGGAAAGAAAATAGATTCGTTCGTTTACATTCCGAGCAAGAGCGAAGAGACTTTTCCAAGGATAAGCGTGATTCTCTCTTTACCGATAAATAACACAAATAAGACAAATTACATCAGAGAATATAAAAGCACCAGAGGCGCGAGTAAGTCTCTTGCTTTAATTAAAATAAATAATTGTTCATAACTTGGATAATATTAATTTTTCGACCCGTGTTTATCAAGATTTTTCTCCTCTATTTTACGAGTACTATCTGCCCTTGTTGAATCTTTTCTTTAAACATCCTGTATATATATCGTTTGTTAAACATTTTTTTGTGATACACATCGGTGCTTTGGTATTACATATTAATGCATTCGTTTCGCGAAGTGTGACTCTTACACGCCTGATTCTACTTGAAATAGAATAAGCATCTTCCGGATTTGACCTTTTTTCCATCAAGCATGAGACGAATCGTTGTTCCTTTCGCTGCCTTTGATTCGCGAAATCTCCCCGATATAGCTTGTGGGTGATACAGATTTCTAATTTAGATCCAACGTGGGAAGGAAAATGTCCTCGTTCTCTCGCGCGGCGCACGGAGATTTACGGGCAGCGCGAGAGAGCCTCATTTGAAGGACTGTGAAGTCGGCGAAAAACGTATTTTCGTCAACACACAATCGTCGTGTAGACTCGTGTGCACGCGGCCGACGGGCAAACACGATTTCCGCGCGGATAGTCTCTCGATCGAAGATCGATTGGGCCGACCGACCATCTAAAACGCGCGCCGGCGCGGCGCGGCGGGGGAAGAGATCGCGAGCGGAGGTTTAGCGTAAACGCGGTCGGCACCGTTCCGCAACAACGTTTGTGCCCGCGCTGCGAATTCAGCGCGGTGGTATCGCGCTCTCCAGCCGAGGCCGACGATCATTCACGGTTGTTCTGTTTCCGATAGTTAAACTCCACCGCTGCCTTACGCACATGACGTAAATCACCGGGCGCAATCTCGGTATCTCGTAATTTACGGGGTGAACGGCCCGACTGAGTTCTTGCATGTATTCTCGTCGCGGACTGTGCGGAGTATTTTGTGAAAAAACGGACAATTTAGATCGCTTGTTTTCGTTCGATTCGATCGCGATCGTTTCCGTCGCGTCTTAAACGCGCCGCGCCGCGCCGCGTTACGCGAAATGGATTTCCGCAGGAAAATTGATAAGCCGTCGCGCCGATGTAAAGGACGGCGAATGAATGAGATTTGCCGGGAGAGGTCGGGAATCTGCGTTTATCTCTCGCCGGGTTGAAGGTAATCAATTAAATTTGTCGGCGTTTAATTAATTGGTCGCCATTTCTCCGACTGCTCGAAATTTATCGCGGAAAGCCCGACGTGTTACAAACGCGCGGAGTGACTCGATGCGACAGAGAGCGGCTTCGCTTACCGCGTGTAAGTTCTTCGCGACACGCCGAGCGGGCGGTCGTTAAGCTCGTTAATGAATCGTCGACTGGTCGCATGTGCGGCGCGTTTCTATTAAATAGGTCATATGCGTAAAATGTACCGCTGTTCGCCGCGCGCGCCAGAGCGTCATGAAATATTCATCGCTTCTCGTGGCACCGCGACGCATTTATTTCGATCTCGAGTCGTCTCGAATCTTGCGGAATCTCTCTTCTGCCCACGTCGTAACTCGCCAGGCGGACGAACGAAAAGCTGAAACTCACTTTAACCGAAAACCGCTCGCCGCGTCCGGCTTTAGCTTTCGAGCCGTCGAACGATCGAAAATTTAAAGCGCCGGCGAATCGAGTTTCTCTCATCGGTGCAAATAAATACGTTACCCTCATAACTTCATTTACAGAAGAGTTCACTTTAACCGAGTTTTAATTCAAGCTTTAGTTACCTAGATACTTAATGTCGGGGATTAAGAAGTTATGAGAAAAATGCTATCCCCTTAAATTTTCTCCTCGGCGCAAGCTCTTTGCTCCAAATTGGCTGAGGGAAAAAGATTCAAGAGTAAACCTGCCCCTCGGTTCGTGTACTCCGCTTTATAACGTTCCGCAAATTCTTGACGTTTGCTTTGACAGCTTTCGGTCGAGACGCCATTGAGATTCGAGCGAAGAAAAACTGCAGCGATCGTCTGTTTTTTGGTGTTGCACTTTTCTTTGCCTTCTCCCTCGGATTACCCGTAATTTCAATTAGTCTGACAAGCAGATTGCAATCTTGGTCGCATTACTTGAACTTGCTTTCTCCTCCCTTACTCTCGCAGCGACATAAGTTGCTTAAAAGCGGCAATTATTGCCCACGCACGGGCTTACTTGCATGCCGTAAATATGACGAAAGCGACAATTTTGCATCTATGTGAAGTTAGCCCCCGACTTTAAAAAAAAAATTTTTTTTTTGCATAACATTGCGCCAAATCGTTTGTAGAAATATGTAGTGAAAGATTTTTCGTTTGTAGTTAAAAAATAAAAAAGTTATGAGGGGTTGAAAAAATGGCCAGCCCCCCAAAATGGGGGGCTGACTTAAAACCTGACCTAATCGAAGCCAAATCGTTTGTAGAAATATGTAGTGACCGAATTTTCGTTTGTAGTTGACCACGAAAAAGTTACAACTCCTTAAGTTCTAAGGGTAGCTATTTACGCCCCGTCGTGGGGGCTGAATTGAAACCGGTTCTAATCGATGCTAATGGGTTTGTAGAAATATGTAGTGAAAGAATTTCCGTTTGTAGTTATCCCGTATAGAAATGACAGCAATTTTTGTAATAGGGGTAATTGTATTTTCAACCCTATCGGGGGGGCTGCGTTCTAAACCGACCAAATCGAAGCCAACTAATGTGTAGACGTTTGTAGTGAACGAATTTTCGCTTGTAGTTGTCTAGTATAGAAATGGCAGCGATTATAGTGTGAAGGGTGGTTGTTTCTTCAACCCCGTCGGGGGGGCTGCGTTCTAAACCAACTATATCGAAGCCAACTAATGTGTAGATGTTTGTAGTGAACGAATTTTCGTTTGTAGTTGTCTAGTATAGAAATGGCAGCGATTATAGTGTGAAGGGTGGTTGTTTCTTCAACCCCGTCGGGGGGGCTGCGTTCTAAACCAACTATATCGAAGCCAACTAATGTGTAGATGTTTGTAGTGAACGAATTTTCGTTTGTAGTTGTCTAGTATAGAAATGGCAGCGATTATAGTGTGAAGGGTGGTTATTTCTCCAACCCCATCGGGGGGGCTGCGTTCTAAACCGACTATATCGATGCCAACTAATGTGTAGACGTTTGTAGTGAACGAATTTTCGTTTGTAGTTGTCTAGTATAGAAATGGCAATAATTTTTGTATAAAGGGTGGGTGTATCTTCAACCCTTGCGGGGGCCTGCGTTCTAAACCGACTAAATCGAAGCCAAACAATGCGTAGAGGTTTGTAGTGACTGAATTTTTGTTTGTAGCTTTCCAGAATAGAAATAGGGATATTACAAACATAGGGGTAGTATAAAAATTGCTGCCGGTTCTTTCTGGATAACTACAAACGAAAATTCCTTCACCACAAACCTTTATGCATTGTTTGGCTTCGATTTAGTCGGTTATGAATGCAGACCTCCGATAGGGTTGAAGATACACCCACCCTTATTACAAAAATTGCTGCCACTTTTATATTAGACAACTGCAAACGGAAATTCCTTCAACACGAACCTCTACACATTATTTGGCTTCGATTTAGTCCGCTTAGAACGCAGCCCACCTGATAGGGTTGAAAATACAACCAGCCCTTTTACAAAAATTGCTGCCATTTCTATACTAGACAACTACAAACGAAAATTCGTTCACTACAAACGTCTACACGTTATATGGCATCGATATAGTCGGTTTAGAACGTAGCCCCCCCGATGGGGTTGGAGAAATAACCACCCTTCACACTATAATCGCTGCCATTTCTATACTAGACAATTACAAACGAAAATTCGTTCACTACAAACGTCTACACGTTGGTTAGCTTCGATATAGTCGGTTTAGAACGCAGCCCCCCCGACGGGGTTGAAGAAACAACCACCCTTCACACTATAATCGCTGCCATTTCTATACTAGACAACTACAAACGAAAATTCGTTCACTACAAACGTCTGCACATTAGTTAGCTCCGATATAGTCGGTTTAGAACGCAGCCCCCCCGACGGGGTTGAAGAAACAACTACCCTTCACACTATAATCGCTGCCATTTCTATACTAGACAACTACAAACGAAAATTCGTTCACTACAAACGTCTACACATTAGTTGGCTTCGATATAGTCGGTTTAGAACGCAGTCCCCCCCGACGGGGTTGAAGAAACAACCACGCTTCACACTATAATCGCTGCCATTTCTATACTAGACAACTACAAACGAAAATTCGTTCACTACAAACGTCTACACATTAGTTGGCTTCGATTTGGTCGGTTTAGAACGCAGCCCCCCCGATAGGGTTGAAAATACAATTACCCCTATTACAAAAATTGCTGTCATTTCTATACGGGATAACTACAAACGAAAATTCGTTCACTACAAACGTCTACACATTAGTTGGCTTCGATATAGTCGCTTTAGAACGCAGCCCCCCCGACGGGGTTGAAGAAACAACTACCCTTCACACTATAATCGCTGCCATTTCTATACTAGACAACTATAAACGAAAATTCGTTCACTATAAACGTCTACACATTAGTTGGCATCGATATAGTCGGTTTAGAACGCAGCCCCCCCGATGGGGTTGGAGAAACAACCACCTTTCACGCTTTAATCGCTGCCATTTCTATACTAGACAACTACAAACGAAAATTCGTTCACTACAAACGTCTACACATTAGTTGGCTTCGATATAGTCGGTTTAGAACGCAGCCCCCCCGACGGGGTTGAAGAAACAACTACCCTTCACACTATAATCGCTGCCATTTCTATACTAGACAACTACAAACGAAAATTCGTTCACTACAAACGTCTACACATTAGTTGGCTTCGATATAGTCGGTTTAGAACGCAGCCCCCCCGACGGGGTTGAAGAAACAACTACCCTTCACACTATAATCGCTGCCATTTCTATACTAGACAACTACAAACGAAAATTCGTTCACTATAAACGTCTACACATTAGTTGGCATCGATATAGTCGGTTTAGAACGCAGCCCCCCCCGATGGGGTTGGAGAAACAACCACCCTTCACGCTATAATCGCTGCCATTTCTATACTAGACAACTACAAACGAAAATTCGTTCACTATAAACGTCTACACATTAGTTGGCTTCGATATAGCCGGTTTAGAACGCAGCCCCCCCGACGGGGTTGAAGAAACAACTACCCTTCACACTATAATCGCTGCCATTTCTATACTAGACAACTACAAACGAAAATTCGTTCACTATAAACGTCTACACATTAGTTGGCATCGATATAGTCGGTTTAGAACGCAGCCCCCCCGATGGGGTTGGAGAAACAACCACCCTTCACGCTATATTCGCTGCCATTTCTATACTAGACAACTACAAACAAAAATTCGTTCACTACAAACGTCTACACATTAGTTGGCTTCGATATAGTCGGTTTAGAACGCAGCCCCCCCGACGGGGTTGAAGAAACAACTACCCTTCACACTATAATCGCTGCCATTTCTATACTAGACAACTACAAACGAAAATTCGTTCACTACAAACGTCTACACGTTGGTTAGCTTCGATATAGTCGGTTTAGAACGCAGCCCCCCGACGGGGTTGAAGAAACAACCACCCTTCACACTGTAATCGCTGCCATTTCTATACTAGACAACTACAAACGAAAATTCGTTCACTACAAACGTCTACATATTAGTTGGCTTCGATATAGTCGGTTTAGAACGCAGCCCCTCCGACGGGGTTGAAGAAACAACCACTTTTCACACTATAATCGCTGCCATTTCTATACTAGACAACTACGAACGAAAATTCGTTCACTACAAACGTCTACACATTAGTTGGCTTCGATATAGTCGGTTTAGAACGCAGCCCCCCCGACGGGGTTGAAGAAACAACTACCCTTCACACTATAATCGCTGCCATTTCTATACTAGACAACTACAAACGAAAATTCGTTCACTACAAACGTCTACACATTAGTTGGCTTCGATATAGTCGCTTTAGAACGCAGCCCCCCCGATGGGGTTGAAGAAACACCCACCCTTCATACTATAATTGCTGCCATTTCTATTCTAGACAACTACAAACGAAAATTCGTTCACTACAAACGTCTACGCATTATTTTGCTTCTATTTGGTCGGTTTAGAACGCAGCCCCCCCGATAGGGTTGAAAATACAATTACCCCTATTACAAAAATTGCTGTCATTTCTATACGGGATAACTACAAACGAAAATTCTTTCACTACATATTTCTACACACCCATTAGCATCGATTAGAACCGGTTTCAATTCAGCCCCCACGACGGGGCGTAAATAGCTACCCTTAGAACTTAAGGGGTTGTATCTTCTTTCGTGGTCAACTACAAACGAAAATTCGGTCACTACATATTTCTACAAACGATTTGGCTTCGATTAGGTCAGGTTTTAAGTCAGCCCCCCATTTTGGGGGGCTGGCCATTTTTTCAACCCTTCATAACTTTGTTATTTTTTAACTACAAACGAAAAGTCTTTCACTACATATTTCTACAAACGATTTGGCGCAATGTTATGCAAAAAAAATTTTTTTTAAATTCGGGGGCTAACTTCACATAGGTCAATTTTGCCGTAGGTACTCGCTTTCCTTTGCCTCTCACGGAACTAACGTTCGTCTGACGCGATTACGATTGTTAGTCCCGCCAGACACGCGTCGACTGCTGAAGGGCGCATTAGGGATATATTCGACGTGGCGAGACGTAAATGCGAAATGCAATAACGTGTAACTTGCATTCGTGTTACTTAATTCGATTACGCGGGCAAGACGCGTGCCGCGAATCGCGCATCGAAACCAGTTTCCCACCCGGCGCCGGTTTCCGCTCCACTAATTTCCGCTCGAGATCTGTTCATGGTCAGCGCGAGAAAATGTTGTTTGTACACCGGCCGCGCGGTGACGTCATCCTGCGTGATGGAATTTTCGTCGGGGAAATCAATTCTCGCCAGCTGCGCGACTTTTTTTTATCGACCGCTATTTCGCGATTGGCTCTTGTACTCCGGGGAACGTTCGAGCGCGCATTATTCATCCATTGCCTTTTATACCGTTTTCCATGGAGTTAAAAAAGTTCTCCTTTCTAGTCGATTTTGTAGACATTTCTCACATCTACATTTTCGTCGACGCGCTCTCCGTTCAGTGCGCCGCAAATTGAACTCTTCCGACGACTCTTCTTTATCTTCGATTCTCTGAATCGAAACACGCATGCAGGTGCGTGTCGTGTCTGGTCTCGCTCGCGGAGGACGCAGAACAGCAGCGTTCGCAATCTTAAATGAAAAGTGACAAATGAGATGAAAGCAGCGATGTGTTGTGGAAACTCTAGATCGCGCAATCCAGATCGCAAATGAACGTACCTCGATGTCGTCAGATCTGCGCTCGAAAGGATACGTTCTCTCGGTTGGCCGAAGGTGTGAACGACTTCGATTTCACGGGCTTTATCGCTCGGAAATTATGAGTCTCGCGGCATTCTTGCGGCCGAGAGAGAGAGAGAGAGAGTGAGTGAGAGAGGGAGGGGTGAGGGAGCTGCCTCGGGGTAAATGAGAGACACGAGCGTGGTACGTTAGATTTTCATTTTCCGACGATGTCACGCCGAACATCGCCGGCGCACCGTCGGCATCTCCAAGCTATCGCGCGTTCCCGAAGAACACTATGTGCAAAGTTAACGCAAGGATATCAGCGTGCAACATGAGGCGCGGAATTTTCTTATGCGCCTGCGAGATAGACGGGGCCCGCATTTTCGCCGAAGGAGGTCTCTTAAACGTTAATGTTATGCAAACACGAGATACGAGGCGAGTCGTCGGGCAGGTCGCCGTTCGCTCCGTTTCCGCCGCGGTGTTGGGTTGCAGATAAAACCGAAGAAGTATCGCTCGCCCGCGGCTGCTTGTTACGGTTACGGTAATGAAACGAAAACATCAATGAGACGAGACAGCGAGCTGCGAGCTACAAGCGAACCGCGTCGAAAAATTCGACGATGAAATTTATTTCGCGCCGCATATCCCGCGCGAATGAGTACAAAAGAATGTAAGCGCGCATCAGTTTGTGGAAGCAGCGGGGAGGGAGGGAGGGGAAGCGTGGGTAATTGAAAGAGCGCGGTGCATTTCGACCGGAACAACAGACCGTCTTATCGGAAAAGAAAAAAGAGCCGGAAGAAGAAGAAGAAGAAGAGAAGAAAAAACGAAAGCGTGTGTAGTTAACGCTGCTCTATTATGAGCTACGTACGTGTCGCGCGAGCGAGAAGTTGATTTATTCCCTTTGCCTCCCGGGGACACGCGGAGAGAATAAATAAATGCCTGAATTAGCGCGGACGAGCGTGCGTCTCGCGTGTCTCGCGTCGTCGACGTCGTGGAAAATCCTTGAATTTTGCGTCGTTCGTCGGGAACCGCGACGTAGAACTATTTTATTTTTAGTACATGGTATATACGTGCACACACAAAGAGAGAGAGAGAGAGAGGAAGAGAGAGAGAGGAAGAGAGAGAGAGAGAGAGAGAGAGAGAGATGCACAACAGAGAGAAAGAGATAGATAGAGAGGGAGAGAAGCGAGCGGAAAAATGCAGCCGACTACGTAGATTTACGGAGACAAGTATCCGGAGGGGAAAAAATTACAAATACGACGTACCGTCGTTCGTCCTCGCAATTTAGACGCTCGACTTTTCGACCGATGTGAACCTGGCAAGCAACTTGAAGCAAAAAAGAAAATTCGCAACACGGTTCGATTGTACTTTGTTTATATACCTTTGTTTGTACCACTTTTTGTTTCGTTTGTACCTCGAAGGATAAAAAGATAAGGGGAGGGAGAAAAATAGCCAGCAAGCAAAAGTATAAGATATCCGAAAACAGCAAACGCCATTCGAAAGAGAATCGTTTGTACCTCAGAGGAACTCGGAGTACAGGATCTTCAAAATATGTCCGGAACGTTACTTTCGTACTTCTGGTCCCTTTGATGTACAAACGATTTTCTTTCGAACGACGTTGGCCGTTTTGCGATATCTCCAAAATTGGCGAAAGGTACCTCTTGGGCGTTTTTTGAAGATCCTGCACTTCCGATTCTTTTGAGGTACAAACAATTTGAAAAGAGGTACAAACGGGTACAAACGATTCTCTTTCGAATGGCGTTTTCCGTTTTCGGATATCTTATACTTGCTTGCTGGCTATTTTTCCCCTCCCCCTATCTTTTTATTCTTTGAGGTACAAACGAAAAGCAAAAAGTAGTACAAACAGGTACAAACGAAGTACAATTAAACCGTATCGAGAATTTTTTTTTTTTTTTATTAAGTTGTTTGCCAGGTTCACATCGATGACTTGTCGCGCGAGAAAAGAAATCGGCCAGTCGACGAATTATTAATCGGTTGCGAGCGCTGCGCCCGGCCTCGGCTAGCGATGCTTTGCGCCGAAAAACACAGCGAAACTCGCGCAACTTGCTGATCCCGCTCGCACGGTATTCAATTAGCAGCTCGAATTATCGTCCGTCCGGGAAGGTTCGCGGATTTATACGGGATCCCGATCTCAATGCGTTTTTGCGGCCGGGAATTGACGCGATTCGACGCCGTGGCCGTCGTTGAGTGGCAAAAAGCAAGATAATTGGATTCTATACGGTAGCAGAGGCGACAGAGTCGTCTCGCTCGCGTTCTCGTAGCGGGCGAACACAGGGAAATTCGGGCTCGCAACGCTGAGATTGGGATCGCGGGGAATGCTGCCGCGTCGTCGTCGTCGTCGTCGTCGTCGTCGTCGGTGCCGGCGCCGCTTCGCCTCGTCTCACCTCGCCTCACCTCGCCTCACCTCGCCTCACCTCGCCTCGGCTCGCGATTATGCCGTGTGACGTTCTTGGCACACACTCTGATGTAACGTAGGCATTGTGCCGTCCGGGAGGAGCAAATCCAGTCTTTGACCTTAAACTCCCGCCGAGCCAATGGCTGCTGGTGTAACGCATGATCGTTAACCTGCGCTGCCGATATCCATCTAGCGCGCGCTCTTGCCGCCTATTTATACTTCGTGCTCGACCGCGCGCTCGCGCGAGGCCGGGTCTCTCTCATTGTGATTCGATGAACGGCTGTCCCGTATACGGCGTGTCCCGGTGTAGCAGTTCGCCGTTCTGTTTTCGACTCGTTGATCCGCTTGTAGGTACAATGTAATAGCTTCGCTGGTCAATTTAGAGACGCGGCCGAAATGTATTCGGTGCATTGTGCGCGCGGCCGTAACTTGGTCGTCGGTGAGAATATATCGTTGGGCGGCGGAGAGGAAGGACTGACTGTTTGCTTCGCCGTCATCTTGCGTGTTCTTTACGTTTCCGGCAGTCGCATACGATATTTTCCGCTCGCGTGAAAAATCGAGCGAGCGAGCGCTCTTGAAATTTTCGAGAGTTTCGCGCTTCCACCGAAAAGCGATCGCCCGGGCTCTCTCTCTCTCTCTCTCTCTCTCTCTCTCTCTCTCTCTCTCTCTCTCTCGCGGGCTTGTTCGCTTTGCGCACGTACGCGGGGGCTTTTTCCCCCGCGCGGTATATATTCCAGATTTTCACGAGGTTGTTCGCGACGTTTCGTTTTTCCGAGGTCATCCTTTTCACCTGTCGCGCGAACGCTCTCCTCTTTGATTTACGTCGTCTGACAACTTTGACCGTGAATCAACGGCGCCTCGCGACATGTCCGCGAGATCTCGCGACGGCATTGAATTTATACTCTTCGTCGCTGCGAATATTGCGTTTTTACAGTATCCGGTCATTTACATGATTACTGGACTTGGCAACAAAATTACACCGCGTGATGCTCCAGGAGGAAGTTTTTTAATCAAGGGCAAGTTTCTTGATTAAGGGGAAACTTTTCATCTTTGTTGGCGAAATCGCCCGCACGTCTCGAAGCGCACCTCCGTCTCGGCGACTGGATGGTATGAGTCAACTTGTGTGGACAGAAATATCAATCTTCCACTCGACTAACGTCTCGCTGTCGGACGTGTCACCGCTGTTCGACGCTGTTGGCGCTATATAATTGGCGTAAATCGAGATCTCATCTCGCACTTGACGAGATTAGACGGCAGAACGACGGAACAGTTCGGATGATCGCATTGAGTTCGTCTCCCCCCTTCCTCTCGTTTCCCCCGTGCACAGCGGGGTCAGAAAAGTGACTTGGAACATCGTTGCGCCGAAACCTTCGCGTATTGACCCGTTCCCATCCCTCAGAGTTCAGAGCTCTCTTCTCCCCCTCCCCCCCCTCTCTCTCTCTCTCTCTCTCTCTCCCTCAGTTTCACCATTACAATTCCTCGCGTGCAGCCGAGCACAGTCGTTACACGCGCGCGCGTCCACGTAAAATAATAACGAGAAGATCGAGAGCATGCTTGCGATTTCTTTCCTTCTTTTCCTCTTCCTGCTTCTGTTTCTGCTCCTGCTCCTGCTTCTCTTTCCGTTCTTCGCGTTTCTTTCGCGCGCTTTTCTCCTCATCCGACCCGACTTGTTTTTCCGTCGACGATACTTTGCTCTTTACGTTCGCGCAATAACGAGGTGTTGCATTTCCTTCACTAGACCTCTCCTTCACCTCTTTCTTTCCCTCTACTTTCTATCTTCTCGACTTCCTCCTCCGCGCCCATCCTTCGGCTTCCTCGCGACTCCTTTCGCCGGCGTAACATGCTGCGCCGTCTCACGTCTCCGCGAAACGAGCTTCGTCGTCGTCGTCGTCGTCGTCGTCGTCGTCGTCGGCGAGGAAAAAATCCATCTCCACCGTGAGAGAGAAAGACCGCTTTGTCTGGCGAATAAGTCAGCGACACGGAGTAATTCTTAACCGGAGGAGGATACCGTGGAAAATACCGTGGGATCATGCGGCAGACAAGATGGGATGGGTGAGGTAAAGGGAGAGGGGAGGAGGAAGAAGAGAAAAGCCCGTTTAAATTACCGGCGACACACGACACCGGCTCCGAACAGCCTAATTATATTAACACGAAAAAAATCTCACTTCTCATTTAAATTAAATTGAATCGCACTCTCTGACGACAATATTGCTCGCGTTTTTGCCTCTTCCCTTTTTTTCCTTTTTCACAACGGGAATATCACGTTGCGCACGCAGAAAAAGAGGGAGGAAGAGAGAGAGAGAGAGAGAGAGAGAGAGAGAGAGAGCGTCGATAATCACGAGAAACTGCGAGCGAATCGATACTGTTAGCGTAACGCGTCGCCGCGTGTACATACGTCACACGCAGGAAATAGACTTCTCGGTGGTCTCACTATAAATTGTCATAATCACGCGCAACTATCACTCTCCCCCGCGTGTACCGAACACATTACGGCCGCGCTCGCGCGGCCTGATTTATCGCCGGCGCGGGGAACTGTGCGCGGAGAGAGTGTGAGCGGAGCAGAACTTTGCTTCGGCTAAAAAAAATATAGATGTGTATACACTCGGTTAAAATGCGCACTCGGTTTCGCCGGTAATATTTATGGGATGCGCGACACGGCCGCACCGAAAAACACCTTCGCCGCGCGGCAAAAGTCCAAGTTTGACCGCACGAATTGGCGGGAAAGGATTCGCCGGCGAAATTTACACGCTTAATTTTTGCGCGACGCACACCGCCCTTGCCCCTCCCCATCGCCGCGCGAGCGAGTGAGCCGATTCCCGGTTATTTACATCGTCTTGAAATCCAACCGACCGAGGATGCGCGGACGATATTTTCCCAACCGATAGCTGCAAATCGTCCGCATATTTCCCTTTCTTCTTCCCCGCGCTTCTCCGCTTGTATGAATTTCCCCGTTTCTCTCGAGACGCCGCAGCACGACGTGACTCTCCTTCTTTCCTGCCTCTCTTATTTAGACGGCAGAACTGTCTGTTCATTTTTTTTCATTCCTTCGTCTTCGCAAACATTGTGCCGATTCGATTCTCGCAGCGCGTCGTTTCCGTCTTCCGCCCGGGCGAGCAGCCTCGATTTCCTGCGAACTCACAGGCGACTAGGGATGCTGATTTTAAATCGATTTAATCGAAGATCGATTAATCGGAGCCTATAAGATCGATTTCAAATTGATTTTCTGGAACTGAATCGGTCGAAGGATATCGATCTGTAAATTCTGAAAATCGTCAACACGATTTTTTCAGTTTCTACTAGTAATATAGTTCTTTTTTTAGTTTTTTACTTTTTGTAGTTGTGACATTTGAACTCACTCAATGGTTGCACAATGCACATTATGTTGCGTTTAGACCGATGTTCCATGGGCGAGAATTTTCAGCAGAATGAAACGCGCGAACCAAAAAATCATAGCCACTTCATAGAATAGTATACATTGTATACATATGTATATAAATATAATAAATAGTAAATGTGATTTCTTATTTAATAACATTTAAAAACCCTTGATTGACGTTTAATCAAACTAATTAAATCCTTAGCACAAAGATTTAAAGATCATTTTCTATTTTGTTCTGGCTACACGTGCGCGCGCGCGCACACACACACACACACACACACACACACAACCAAAAGAATACCATATCAGGGGTTGTATTCTCTCCCTTATTTCCTCTTTTTCCCCTTTTTCCCCTTTTTATATTGTTCTCCTCTTTTTTCCTCTTAAATCCATAATCCTCCTCTATTTTCCCTATAATAAGAAATTCTTAAACTTACAAAAAATCAAACAACCTTTTCAATGGCGAAATATATGATATTGGATATTAATTGAGTCCTTCTTAAATATAAGATAGTGTAGAAAAGTGCAGATACGCGCGCCACTCCCGACGCGTATCCTTCCGGGGGCCAGAATTTCGAGACCGAGAATGTTCCAAAATTCTGACAAGATGTGTCTGAAGATGGCGCGCTAATAATAAACAAAAAAATTAAAGAAATAATATGCAATTACTTTTGCAAAACGCAATGCAGAAACGTGTTTCTATATGGAGAAAATATTGTAGTAAAAATTAATACAAAATTGGGTAATGCTGGATCATATCGGAATAATTATTGAAATTACGATAAATGTTGTAATCTTTAGTGATGTATATGATGTATACATATCACTGAAGATTACAACATATATTGTAATTTCGATAATAATTCCTGAATAATCCAGCATTACACACTTTTAATAATTTTTACTACAATATTTTCTCTGTGCACAGCTTATGTTCGTTTTTCTCTTAAATTACTTAATAATTTTTTATATTTTGTTTGGAATATATTTAAAAAATTCATTTTATTATTTATATCTCATACATGGATACATACATATGTACCATTCATGACTTATGTACAAACGTTTTTTTGTTATTTTAGATTTTATCAGAAGTTTTATGTTTCCCAGGTAATACGGTGATATCAAATGACATATTAATAACGTCTTTAGGTATCTTAATAACGTCACCTTGTTACTTGGTTAAATTAAATATTGATAAATATTTATTGCGTTTTTCAATAAAGATATTACTGTTTTAGTAAAAATATTATTTTATACAATAAAATAAAATAACAATAAAACTATTGTTCAAATACATCAGTGTTATTAGTCTTTTCATATGGATCTGTTTTTTATCAATTAAAATTTCCCCTGTTTTCATAAAATACTTCCCCTTTTTCTCATCATAATTTTCCCCTATTCCTCTATAATAAAAAAAAAATTAGAGAGTACGATCCCTACCATATGTTTGATTTCTTTAATTCATATTAAACTATATGAATTACACGAAGTCTACTTTAGAGTGTAGAAATTTGACAGATAATATACTTTAATGAGTGGTTCACTCTACATGTATACCAATTCAAATCGATTTTCTGAAATCGGTTCTTTATAAACCGATTTTTTAAAGATCGGTTTTTTCTCTGTGATTCGAATCGATCTTTAAATCGATCTGTTTGAAAAAAAATCGGCATCCCTACCCCCTAGGCGACTGGAAACGCGGCTCGGATCGCTCGGCTCTTTCGATTAGAAGCCGTGACGACGTCATTAATCGCCCCCGCAGCGATCCAAAGCGGTCCAAAGTTCGACCGAAAACGCTAATAATAATAGCAGGGCGGCCAATGCAAATGCGATAATCACGCTCGCCCGCTCGTGCATCCGGCAATTCCGTTTCCTCGTTTGGCCGCTCGTTCGCGTCTAATCCAATCGTAACGCCATCCCCAGTCGTACCACAGTCGATCCCTCCGATCCGCGTTTGACCCTTTTACGAGAGGCAATTCGTCGGATTTATCGGCTCTCGCCTGCCCCGGTCACTCTCGCTCTCGCAGATCGGACCGATGTTTCCCTTCGCTTTGGAATTCACGCACGGGTTTCTCTTTTCCGGCCCCCGCGACGATTCTCTTTTTGCCGCTTCGTTCGCCGCTCTCGCAGCCGTATCTCGCAGCAGAGATAGAAGAAGCCCGCGGGTTTCGCGTTCGCGTTTCTCGCAGGAGCGGAAGAGAGAGGGAGAGGAAGAAACGGGTCGGGTCGAATTCGCGGGAATCGGAAATCTTCCGACGCGACGCGGCGTCAGGGGTGGCTGCCGAGAGGAGACGCCGACGCGAAACTATCAATCATCCCCCGTGTTCCCGGACGTTGAACGAGCAGCAGCATGGCTCGGGACGGCAACACGTCGGGTTACGACTGAAATTCGAGATATCAGACTCTCGCATCTACGCGCGAACGGCGACGCACGTCTCGGTTGCGCGAGCAAATTCAGACGAGCGAATTCTCGAGAAGTTGAATGAAGCACGGACGGGAGGGGGCGGAGGCGAGTTTCGCTGCATTTAACACAACAGACAAATACGATGTCGAGTCGCGATCGCGCGCGACGTACGAGCGAATGAAGGAGAAGCGGCGGAGCGGAACGCGCCACGCTTTCTGGCGCTTTTGCATTTTCTGCGTGGAGACGCCGCGCTGCCGGGAGAACGGGAGGCGGCGAGATGAGAGGCCGAGACAAAGAGAGGGAGGCGGACGAGTTTGTCTCAACGATTATTAGCCTTCGCCCCCTCGTGCGTATCTACGAGTGTAATTCGGAAAAGTGTTTTCACATACGCGCTTTAGACGCGGCGCGGCGCGGCGCGGCGCGGCGCGACGCGTCGTGAGAACCCGCATAGCTGCTCTCACGTAGTTGACATAATCCGCGCGCGTACTGCGGAAAGGTCGATCCGTAAACATCGCGCGCGCGTCTACGTGCTGAAAAGCCGTGTTGAACGTAATCTTGCGAGGATACACGCGACAGAGCCGCGCTTTAGACGCACGGCGGTCCCTTTGTTTCGCCGGCACAAAGATGCGACGTGCCGACAAGGTCGTACAGGGTGTTTTGCGACACCGACGTATAAAACGTCGCGTCAGGAGGCGGTGGCTGAAGGGGCGGGAGGGAGAGAGGCGAGTGCTTTCGCGAGAGTAACGAAGTCTCTCTCTCTCTCTCTCTCTCTCTCTCTCTCTCGCGGCGCAGTCGCGATTACGGCTGCGCCGACGAGGAGTTTCCGCGCGAGACGTATCATCGTCATCATTGAGACGAATTCGCAAGAATTTCTTCGCGCTTTTCTTGCTGCGAAGCGTCTGACCAAAATGCGCGCTGACGCGCGTCGGCGTCATTCGATTAGCGGCGGCACGTCGCGTCGCCATTTCCGCCGGCGCGCTCGCGGATGGAATTGCGGAAGGCGTGTGCGACTGTCGGGTGTACGTAACTGCGTTGTTGACGGATGAATTTAACGTAGGCGAAGGCCGCCGCCGCCGCCGCCGCCGCCGCTGCACATTGTCGCGCGCATACAGCGCGCCGCCGTTCATCGTTTCATTCGGGGTCGTTAACCATCGTTAGCGGTCCCATCCGTTCTCCCTCGTCGACGCCGGCACGCGGCGCACCGCAAAAACCGCGATATGCGCGCGACAAAACTGCCCCGGGATGAAACCGCAGCTCCACCGCGCTCGCGCGAGCGACGAGTTTCGTAACGCGCGATAGTAATTGCTCGACTGGCTGCGCGTGGCCACTCTGGAACATTGCTCGTCGACCTGGCACGTACCTGGCAAGGCAAGGAGCTCCTTTGCGCGCGGGAAACGAAGGTAAAACTCGAGATTATAGGGCATGATGCGCTGTCGCGATTTTAACGCTCCGCTTAACGCGAGCCGCGAAAGTCGCGAGCAAACGTTTAGTTTCGGGCGAGAGCAATTATCTGACGTCCGACTCGAATGTAAGAACGCACGAATGGCTGAGGTGTAGCGATGTCAGCCCGAATATTCGCGCTGGGAGCGCAAAAGTTTCCGATGTTTGCGGCTAAAATCGCCCGGTAGAGGAACTTTTATCAGGGGTGTTATTTTCGTAGCGAGTGTTCGCTCGGCCGTCGTGTCGGCGATAATAACCACATGTCGCACCTACTACATTTTTATCCGAAAAAAGTATTCTATTTATAAAGTGACTTTGCCCGTAGTCTTATATTTTAAACGAAGCCTGTTACAGAAAAAGGATTTCTCTTTCGATAAAGCGATTGAAGTGAGAACCATTCGTCTAAAATTTGTTAGATGATATTCTAAGAGGATTTTCTCTTATATCAATTAATTTTCCTCTTATATGAAGAGGAATGTGTTGATTTGAATGTCGGCTTCTTTTGTTCAATCATGCTCTACCTGCAGACATGAACGAAAAAATAACCATATGCTCATGAATCAGAATATTTGGAACGCTTTTTCAAAAAGGTATGTGTGTTGCTGTAACATATAACAAAGATAATTTACCCATATTTACCCATATGAAATACAGTTTATAATTTATTGCAAGATATTTATTGCAAGTTAAATAATATATTCTTCCTTTCAATTATGTTTCATACAATTGGTTATGATGAACACATTTTTGTATAGCTATGAAGTCCATAACGAAACTGATTGGAAATTTATTTGTTATGATGATCTTATTTCATTCGTGCCTACTTGTTGTAGAACTGGAGCCAGAAGTACATCTATGTTATATATCACTTTATAATTTTTTCAAACTAATTAGTATAACCAGTTAGAATAAAGTACAGTAAATATAAAATAATAATCGTCTTAAAAACAGATTAAATAATCTGTGTAGAAGAGGAAATTTATATTAAAATCAATAAAATTTGCATCATAACATACAAGTATAACACATAATCCCTCTAACTTTAAGAATAAGATGTTTATAATAATATCTTCCTCTTAATCTTCGAGGGATCCTCTTGAGGCCATATATAAGAATAAAATCCTCTAAAATTTAGATGATTCCGCTTGTTCTGAAATTATTTTTTTTTTTTGAGTGTTTGTTAGAGCAGCAAGAGGCCAAAGATGACTATAATTTTAGCGACGTAATTCTTTTCTTTCGCGTGTGGCTAGCCAGAGACACACAATTCTGTCTCTGTTTAGTGACTGTTTCGTCGTAACCTTTCGGTCGCAGCAAACCCGTCCTCTTGCGCGACGCTTGATATCTTGGCGCGGGGATGAAATTCGCGCGAGACACGGAATTTGTGTGTCATGTCTCAGTATTAACGCCGGATTCGCCTGGCAAGTCGGCTATTTTAACTATTTTGATCTTAGCGTGCTCGCGGCGGTGTGAGCTCCGTTACGACACGCTGAACTTGGGGGCGGCTCACGGTGTCGTCTCGTTTGCGACCGTCTCGGAGACGGAGGCGGCGGTTGCAATCATTGCTCCGCAGATTGCGGCGGAAACGTAGACGTCTGTCCGTCTCTCTTTCTCTCCCCCTCTCCCACCATCTCCCTCCATCTCCCTCTCTCTCATAATCTTGGCGCACGGCGTCTGTCACGCCACGAGAGATCGTGAATGAACACGAGTGTGAGCGGAGTATGAGTACACGTGCGAGATTTCGAGGGAAATGCGGCGTTCTCCGACTCCGACGAAGAAGGAGAGGAGGAGACTCTTCTCATCCTTCTCCGTTCGCAGTCTGCGACGTTGATAGTTGGCGCTTCATACGGGCTATCTCGCACGTTAAACGGAGTGTAATGACGACGGGCTCTTAGACGAATTTAGCGTCCTCCCCGGTCCGCCCCCGGCAAGTTTCCTCCGTTGCGGTCTCGTGATTTTTCAGCGTTAAACACGGCCGTTAATTAAGCATCGGCTTTTAACGTGTTCGCCCGGGCGAAATCCGCGCCGAATGGAACGAATCGCGCTCGATCGTTTCGCAACGCCGGTTTGCAAATCAAAGGGTGCTCTCGGCGTTTCTTTTTTCGTTCATACTTTTGTCTCAACCTTCCCGTTATATGCCGTGCCGAGAGCGCGACGTAAATTGTCTCCGACTCCGGCCCGAATGTTTCTCATTTCAAATTCTTTGGAATTTATCGCGCGATCTTCTACGGCGATAATTCTCTTGTCGCTCGGGATTCTATCGGTAAATAATCAATTATTTACGTCCATCGGGATAATTCATTGTTGTTCGTTCCATCCGGTTATCCACGATCGTTGCGCTTTTTTCCAATTCTCTCTCTTTCTCTCTCTCTCTCTCTCTCTCTCTCTCTCTCTCTCTCTCTATCCCCCTCTCTCCCTCTCCCTCCCTTCTTCTTCTTCTTCTTCTTGTTCTTCTTCTTCTTCTTCTTCTCCGGCTCTTTTCCATACTTTGGTTCCGAGAGAATAGATTACCATGCCGCTGTATCACTACATCGCGCGCGCGCGGTAGAGGGTTCATATCACGAGCGGTTCGTTACCGACGAAAATCTGATTGGCGGACCGGGGGCGGGTCAGCAGGTGCTGGAATATTATGTCCTTTCATCCTTTGTCTAATGTTTGCCGGGTATCCACGGTGAGTCTCGGGAACGATCTGGCGGCGATCCAACTTGCCGTCCCCGCAAACTGTAGTAGACTTTAGGATGTGACCGGACCGTCGTCATTATCGTTTCAAACCGTCGCCGACGACGGGGTTAGGATAGAGGACTCCGGAAATTCGTCGCTCGCGTGATCCGTGCTCAGCGAGGATCGCCGGCCACCTCTCCTTGGAGCCGCGCGAAATTCTCCCGAGTCACGAACTTTCCGCAGGTTCTCGGGATCCTAATTCGTCGCCGAGAGCGCATCGCGTTTTTACCATTTTATCTGATCGCGCGTATCTTGCTCGAGTTGCGAAGTGATTCGTGATCGCACAAAGTGATAATTCTAATAATCGATAATTAGTAGAGAGAAAGAGAGGTTCGTGTTAAAAGAAAGGATTGTATTAGACAAAGTTTGTATTAAAAGAAGGGACTTATCGGTCAGCGTTTCTGCCTACGCTGAAATTACACACTAGTAGTTTTCGGGCTGAAAGCCGTTCCGCGTTTTTTCCTCGTTGTCAGCAGATTTTGCGCCGCGACACGGTCAGTGTTTTCTCGAGTTATGAATATTCATAATGCGCGAATGTCTGCGACATAACGCGTTCGCCCCGAAAATGTAGGGAAGATGAAGGCACAGTTGCACAATATGAAATCCGTTTAATCTGACCGGACAAAAATGTGCATTTTCTAGTCGGTTGCGTGCAAAATCGTCGAAACGCGCATTTAGCGCATCCATCGTCGCGAGCGGGGCAGGAATACAAACGACAACAGGGAGAATAGCTTAAGGAGGATTTCTTCCTCTGCGTAAGATTCTCCTTCGCGGTTGAAGAAAAGGGCTCGTGTTGAAATAAAACACAGAAGTTCGACGAGTAAAGAGGAAAAGGTGTCGCTCTGTGCAACAGTTAGACTCGGAGGATCCCGTCGATTTTATCGCTCCGAGCCCGAGAGGGAAGATCGATTGTTCGATGTTGCGCCTTAAGTCAACTCCCGCCGTTTTTATTTACATCGCATTGCTCTTCATGTCGCCGGCGATGAGAAAAGATACATCTTATAACGCTCGCCTGCACTGTTAGAAGAATATAATTGAATTAACTATAATCTCACTATATTTTATCGTTCATTTTGGCGTCAACCATGTTTTTATAGTTTGTGGAACCTGCAAAATATAGTAGAATAAACACAAATATATAGTCAGTGATTGCCTGAAATAATTGTTTAGTTACTTTTACTACATATATGGTAATTTCTCATTCACAAATATAGTGAGATTTAATATTCATATAGTTACATCTGTCATCATTTAGCAAATATTCGGGTAATATTGACTATATAAAAGAGTTACTTTACCTACCATTTTGTGGATTTGTATCCATACAATAATTTTAGTTTAACTTACTATAATTCTTAGGAAAAATATTACATGGTTGGTTATACTATGCCTATATCGCAATTATTACCGATATTATGGCGATACTTACTATGAATATGATATTTCGGACTATAATTCAGTTACTATATCATTATAGTTTCAAATATCATATACTTTTCTCTCAGTGTGAGCGCAGTCTCTCGGTGTCTTCTCTTCTTTTCTCCATAATGACCCTACGTCGGAAGTCGAGAAATATGCTCAGATATGCTCAGATATGCTCAGATATCCGCGCTTCGATGTACATCGCCGAGTACAAGTTTTCGTCGACACGAACAGTCTTTCTTCAATTGTGAAATCCGAGATGTTCGGAATGTTAACAATCGTTATCTCGATTTTACCCGAGAGCGATTAAGATGCGCGTTCGAGAAAGAGCGAGTCTGCGATTACTCGGAGCGCGGCGTCGGATGACTTTTATCTCCGACACTTGACAGACGTGTCTTCCGATTCTTCTTTGTTTTTACACGTCCTCTTACATTTTCTTGTTCACGCGCTCAGTCGCACAATCAGATCGCTTCGTGTGCGTAAAGGACGTGAAGCACTCGACCGACTCGCGCGCGTCGCGATCACTTCGACAGCGCTTCGGCTGGAATACCTTTTGGTATTCGGATACCCGGTAGCCCAGTTATTCGAGAGAACTCCTCGGGTCGAATAATGTGACCAAATATTCAGGTAATAGCTGAAATACCATGAAATACCGGGCATCCCCCGAGACCATCTCACGTAGGAAGGAAGGAAGGAAGGAAGGAAGGAAGGAAGGAAGGAAGGAAGGGAAGGGGGGAAGGAAGGAAGGAAGGGGAAGGAAGGGAGGAGGAAGGAAGGAAGGAAGGAAGGAAGGAGGAGGGGAGGAGGAAGGAAGGAAGGAAGGAAGGAAGGAAGGAAGGAAGGAAGGAAGGAAGGAAGGAAGGAAGGGAAGGAAGGAAGGAAGGAAGGAAGGAAGGAAGGAAGGAAGGAAGGAAAAGGAAGGAAGGAAGGAAGGAAGAAGGAAGGAAGGAAGGAAGGAAGGAAGGGAAGGAAGGAAGGAAGGAAGGAAGGAAGGAAGGAAGGAAGGAAGGAAGGAAGGAAGGAAGGGAAGGAAGGAAGGAAGGAAGGAAGGAAAAGGAAGGAAGGAAGGAAAGGAAGGAAGGAAGGAAGGAAGGAAGGAAGGAAGGAAGGAAGGAAGGAAGGAAGGAAGGAAGGAAGGAAGGAAGGAAGGAAGGGAAGGAAGGAAGGAAAAAAAAAAGGAAGGAAGGAAGGAAGGAAGGAGGAAGGAAGGAAGGAAGGAAGGAAAGGAAGGAAGGAAGGAAGGAAGGAAGGAAGGAAGGAAGGAAGGAAGGAAGGAAGGAAGGAAGGAAGGAAGGAAGGAAGGAAGGAAGGAAGGGAAGGAAGGAAGGAAGGAAGGGAAGGAAGGAAGGAAGGGAAGGAAGGAGGAAGGAAAGGAAGGAAGGAAGGAAGGAAGGAAAAGGAAGAAAAGAAAGGAAGGAAGGAAGGAAGGAAGGAAGGAAGGAAGGAAGGAAGGAAGGAAGGAAGGAAGGAAGGAAGGAAGGAAGGAAGGAAGGAAGGAAGGAAGGGAGGAGGAACGAGGAGATTCGAGGCTGAGGATTCGATCGCCATGAAGTCGGGAAATGGCTCAAGTGGCTAATTGGAATCCCGGTGTCGATAGTATTAGAGATACTCTCGTCGGTAACGTGATAAATTCTGCGAGAGCACGTCTCGCCTCGTCTCTCGTCTCGTCTCGGCTGGGCTGGGCTGGTTTAGCGGCTCTCTCGAGATCCGCTCGACCACCATTTCGACCAGCTCTCCTTTTTGCCCTTCCCATGGCGATCACTACTACCTTCTGCTCTTGCCACACAGTTTGAAACGAAGCACCTTTCATTTTTTCCCCGACGCCCTGTGCGCCCTTTTTTCTCCCTACCTTGCTCGCTCTCGCTAAATTCAATTTCGCCGGCAGATCGATAAGTAATGAAGAGCGTGACGATGCGAGACTCGATGGAGCCCCGGAGTTACTTCCGGTTAATGTCTCCCGTCGAAGCTGCTGGAGCTTCGTTACTTTGATACGCGTAGATTCTGGTTCCAAGTCGCCACCGAAACTCGATATATCGAGCCGTTAAATCTCGTGTTCGTGACTTGCATCGCGCGAGGAACTTGCAGCTCTCGCAACGTTTTTTTCGAGCGCGTGACAATGATAATATATTTTATTTTCGCCTATGCAGAGTACCATCGAGAGAGTGTCGGAAGTAAATAATTATTACTTTGCAACGAATGGACGGAGCACCGAAATGAATTAAGCGTCGTTTTATACAGGAAACCCGTCAATTTTGTTATGCGTAATGTAATAATAAAACGATTAATAAATATTATGAAATGAATATTATGAAGAGAAGCTAGAAATTTAACTGGGCTCATGACTCCCGGCTGAATATTTTTAAAATATCACTCATCGTATCTACGGTCAATTATTGCGTAATCAAGTTATCGATAATCCAATAATTCAGGTTATGAATAATTCAATCATTCAGACGAATGGAAATTTAAACAAGTCTCAGATAATTAGGATAACGTGGCATGATCGGAGAGCGATTTCAATAAGGGGATGTAGAAAAGCGTCCGAAATATCAATCTTCCGAGTATATTTTGCTCAAAACCCTTTTATATCCATATTTACCACAATAACCCTTTTATATGCATATTTACCACAAAATGTGATATGTTTCCATATAGTTTCCGCTTTTACCGTAAATTAGTGAGAAAGGTCCTTCCCTCGATAGCTTGCGTTTGACCTGTTGATCATTAACTGACCTCTATACCACGGCTGGAATAAAACTGATGGGTCTCTAGGATACAACTTTAATCGGTTGAACTTTTACGAGAATTGTGCAGAGAAAACGCAACTTTTTATTTTCAACATCTCGTTCACCCAGTGGAAAATTCACTCTTGCGCTACATTATTCTGTAGCAAGTCATGCATATAAAGGCACCGCTATTCTTTTTTATAATCATAATAATTTCATATTGTATATTTAAAAATGTCTTGCAACGCGCGCATGGGCGCCCTTTGGCTTCTCGAAATTTGGCCTCTTAGCGTACATTTCGGCATCCTTCTAACGGTATCCGTTCCTTTGGCACTTTGGAGACCGGTTCTGATTGTAATTAACTTGCGCTGAAATTTCATTAAATAAATAATGAAGTACATTCAGCGGGAGAATTTCTCGGCTCCCATTTTTAGTTAGTAACAGCGCGCGTTGGACACACGCGAGTCGAACGGGTCGCGCAGCGGCCATAAACGGCTGGACGCGACGAGATATCTCGACGTCGAGTTTTTCCCGGCAAGTTTCCCAAAGCGAGCGAGCGAGCGAGAGAGAGAGAGAGAGAGAGAGAGAGAGAGAGAGAGAGAGAGAGAGAGAGAGAGAGAGAGAGAGAGAGAGAGAGAGAGACGTGCTCGTCCCGGTGCTCTCACGTGCGACACCGATACCTGGAATCGGGAGCATCTCGTCGTCGTCGCCGTCTCGTTTCCGCCGATCGATCCTGCGGCTGTTACTGGAATAGCAAGTATCTAACCGCGATTGCGTCTCCCGCAGCGCGGGGTTGCGGCGGCCGATAAATCCACGCCGAAAACCGTCGAGGTATTTTATCTCGCGACACGAACGAACGTAGGAACGCACGAGTTCATCCGTCGCGCTCCGTCTTGGAACGCGCATAAACTCGCGATCGTTCCTGGGCGATCGAGCCTCCGATCTCCGAAGCGAGAGAGAGCTTTGGGGACAGTAAACCATTGTTCGTTATCGCGAAAGCGAGCGCAATCGCGATCGCGACTCGAATTCCGTCCTCATATTTGACTTCGAAGATTCGCGTAACGTGTGGCGCCACGCGAATATGCAAACATTTGCCTTCGCGGCGAATTAACGAGCTGACATTAACGACTGTCACGATCGTTATTTCGCTGTATCAGACTCATCGCTTGAAGCAGCGGAGTCTCGCTTTCGGCGCGACGAGACCCTCAACAAAAAAGCGGTCAGCTGGTAGAGCGGAAAGTAGAGCGAAACAATGGTTACATAATAATCGCGCTAAAGTAATGGTTATTTAATGATCGCGCAAATTTGTTTCGGCAATTTCTAAATTGCACACACCTGCGTCCAGCCGAGCCGAGGCGTTGATTGTACGTACAATTACATCGACGACGGATATTGTTACTGCAATTAATATTTCTATCGAAATTCTACGAGCGACAACGCGAATAATGATAGCGGATTTTCGCGCGCTCGCGCTGCAATTTTGCTCGTTACTTTAATCAAATATCACGGCCGTTTGTGTACACAGGCATTGCGTATTATTAATCCATCGTATTTGCCTTACCGTATTCGACGCATCGCCAGTCTGCGGACACTCGCACAGACAAGATGACTTTATCGCCGGGTACTTAATCACTTCGATAAAAGCGCCGGCTTCGATATTGAAATGCGGGTCAGACGTCGGAAATAAAATCGCGCGCGCGCGCGGCTCCTCGCGAATTTTTCAAACGCGAAATTTGATTTCTGAGCGGTGGATCACGCGCCGCCCGCCGCGATTCCTATCGATCGGATCTATCGAATGTTAACCGATGACGTCCAATAATGGAATATTTGTTCGACAAAATTCGCGGTATACGGCAGGAAACTAAAGTTACGAGCGCCGTGTAACCTGCCTTCGACTGTCCCCGGGGGGACTAAATTTTCAGCGGAACATTCAGTCTGCGGCTTTATTTCTACGATATTACCACACACAAACGTTTTATTGTCGAGTCCCGGAATAATCGCTCGTCCAGTTCCAGCGAATACACCGGTGTTCTATAATATCGGAGATTTATGCGCTCGCGTGCGTAAAATCGGGGATCACGAAGCTGCGATAAACGGCAGCGCACGAGCTCCTTCGCACGCATATTTTCACCCCGCGTGATATCTCCTTTCCTCACGACCGGACGCGTCCGTGGGAAGAATTCTCGACGCCTGTTTATTCCCGGACGCGTTGAGCTTCGAATGAAATTCGAATGGAAGAATCGCGCATTGCATCGCGGTAGCGTGATGCGAGTGATGCATGTATTCTTCGCATATCCCTCCCTCTCTTGCATATCTCTGCACCGCGTCGGAGTTACACATCGGTCACTCAAGGATACTGCGGAGAGTGTCATTAAATTAATTAAACTCCCAGCTTCGGCTTTCGGGTTGCGTCGCCGCGTCTCGTAGTACAGAGGCGCGAGGATCGTTACATCGAGAACAGGAGTGTCCTGTCGGTCGGAGCGGCGATATAACGAGGTTAATTAGCCCAACAGGGAGAGTGGAGGGGGGGGGAGTATGGACGAGTATGGAGTATGGAGGAGGGTGGAGGGATGGGAGAACGGCAGAGAGGGATGTCCGCCCGAAATCCTTCTATTAACGTCGTCAGCTGTGAGCGCCATTACCATCGTACGCGACCGTCCCATATAACTCGGATCGCCCTCGTCCTTCGTGTTGATCCGTTCCGCGTCCCTCGCAGTATCGCCGCGTCGCGCAGTATCGCTAATTCGTCGATTAGTTTACTCGTCCTCCGAACACTCCGAGCGTCGACGCGCGCTCGCCTCTCCACGCAATGCCGGTGGGGAGGGGGGGCTGTTTCGACATACTTCAACTCATGTCAGCGCGTCGCTCGATTAACTGACTCATCCCTCGATATCTTTCAAGCTTTCTTACTCTAAGATGAGTCCCACGTGTAATGACTCATACGAAGGCTATTTGATAAGTTTCGATAATAACGATGAGTTTCGATAAGTCTGACGATGAAGACCGATGTGAACCTGGCAAACAACTTAATGAAAAAAAAAAAAATTCTCAATACGGTTCAATACCTACTTCGTTTGTACCTGTTTGTACCGCTTTTTGTTTTTCGTTTGTACCTCAAAGAATAAAAAGATAGAGGGAGGGAGAAAAATAACCAGCAAGCAAGTATAAGATATCCGAAAACGGCCAACGGCATCCGAAAGAGAATCGTTTGTACCTGTTTGTACCTCCCTTCAAATCGTTTGTACTTCAAAGGAACCGGAAGTACAGGATCTTCAAACAAATGTCCAAGAAGAGATCCTTGCGCCAATTTTTGAGATATCGCAAAACGTCACTCAAAAGAGAATCGTTTGTACCCGTTTGTACCTCCCTCCAAATCGTTTGTACCTTGAAGGGTCTGGAAGTACGAAAGTAACCTTCCGACATATTTTGAAGATCCTATACTTCCGGTTCCTTTGAGGTACAAACGATTTGAAGGGAGGTACAAACGGGTACAAACGATTCTCTTTCGAACGACATTGGTCGTCTTGCGATATCTTATACTTGCTTGTTGGCTATTTTTCCTCTTCCCCTTATCTTTCTATCCTTTGAGGTACAAACGAAAGTATAAAGAATCGAACCGTATTGCGAATTGTCTTTTTTTGAATGCTTGATTTTTTCTTTTTTTATCAGATTGCTTGCCAGGTTAAATCGGTACGATGAAGCACTTATATTTTTGGGCAAACTAGATTTTATTTTTCAATATAGTATTCTTTTAACTCGATATACTTTATCCATCTCTTTCCTAGTCCTCTCATTCGTCAGCAAAGTAGATCAAGCCTTGCAAAATACTCGCGGCAGTCACTTCCTCATTGGTCGCGAATTTTTTTCCTCCCAACTTTTCTTTTCTTTCTTTCCTTTCTTCATGTTTGGAAATAGAAAAACGTCGCAAGAGGCTAGATCAGGAGAAGGGGGGAGGGGGGGCAATTCGTAGCGTAATTCATGCAGTTTGACTATGACGATTGCAGATTTGCGAGCTGGTGCGTTGTTCTGAAAAAGCATCTTTTCTTCTTCAAATATCGTTCTTTACAATTTCTTCTTTCGAGCGTTCTGATAATGATGCATAATATGCGTCAGCGATAGCCTTTCCTTCTTGAAGATAATCTATAATTGAAGATAATATACCATGAGATAATATATTATCCCAAAAAACAATATTCGTGCGGCCACGTTTAAACTCGGCAACCCAAACTTTCACCGTTGAAAATGAAGGGGTCATTGTAAACAGAATCGAACTCGGTTTTGATTTCCGTTGGGCTTTCCCCTTTTAGATTCAAGTATTTAATCACGGGACGGACGGTATTCGATTTTTTCCATTGTTGAAAAAATATACTGACACGCGTATCGCAACTGACTGTCGAAACAAAACTAAACGTCGCATATAGCTGAACATTTGGGGAACACTTTCAAAAAGATGTAGCTTTCCTGTTTTACAACAGTTTCCGACCAGTAACATCATCTTCATGTTCAGGCTCGAAACTTATTAAACAACCCACCGTGATGAAAGAAGACAATGACGAATGTTATTAAAATCGTAGCCAATTCTCTCGGCGCCAATTACGCCCTGCTTCTTCTAACAAAGAAGCGGTAACAATATGCGTATAAGCTTATCATCACCGACGCTATCGCGAAGCTTTGTTAAAAAAATACTCCTGACAATAACTCCTTCACTGTGCGATTACAGCTGCAAATACCGAGAATTCTTCTCTCGGTGTGCGCGAGGACTTTCTCGCCCTGCGAAATGCGCGCGACAATTCGCGAGATGGAGAATTCGCGCCGTTGTGCCTGTCGTGAGATTAAAACGAGTGAGGAGTGAAAATTTCGCGCGCGCTGCTGTGAAAGAGGAGAGGGCGAGGGAGAGAGGAGGGGGGGCGGGGAGAGAGGGAGAGAGAGAGAGAGAGAGAGAGAGAGAGAGAGAGAGAGAGAGAAGTGAGAATTAAACTCGGTCATATTGCGAGTGTCATATCGTGCCACAGGTGACTGTCGACCAAGGCGTCGTCGATCAGCAGCGGCGAGGTGCAGTCTCCGTTCGAGATTAAACGGCTTGGTTGAAAAGCTCCGGGAGGCCAACGCCGACTGTGGCTGTGCTGGAGCCCCAGGGTGAGTTTTACAATTTGCATGCTGTATATTATCGAGCAGGAAATTTTACACTCTCCCTGTTGACGGCGCGACTAGCGAGGAGGAGGGAGGGGGGGATGTCCGTCGAGAGGGCGTGTGCCGCGCGATAATTTCGTCGTCGGCCGCCGCAAACACGATGATGCTCGCCATCGAAGTGTCGCATTGTACGCGCATACGCGCCGTTTTAATTACGCTCTCCTCGTTTGAAAATATTTCACGGCTAAGTGGTGTGCGTGTACACGCACGCACGCACGCACACGCATTCGCGCGATTGGTGTGCGCTGCTGCTAGTCCCGGCTCCCGGCCGGCTCGCCGGGAAGAAAACAAAACAAAAATGACCGAACGCCAGAGCGTTAAAACGCACGCCCTTTGCGCCGCGCGACGAAAGGGAGCATAGCGCGAACACCTATCTACCCGCGCAATACGCACCGACAAGCAGCATACGAATGCAGCCGCTCGTCGCAGTTTGGTGCTTTTTTGCCCTCCTTTTATTTATTTTTCGCTTTTTTTTTTTTTTTTTTTTTTTTTTTTTTTTTTTTTTTTTTATATCAACTCTCCTCTTTCAGCACCAGCGACGAAAAACGTTACAACATTCCGCTTAAAAATGGAATCAAGCGATTACGCAACGCGAGATCCCAGCCCGACCCATCGCCTCCTCCTCCTCCCTCCCCCCAGCCGCACTTCGCCACCCCCTTTTCTCATGCCGCGAATCGACGCCCGCGATGCGGCCGCGTGGCGAGGCGAGCCGCGAAATAGTCTCGCTCGTGCCGCCGCCGCCGTTGAGCTGGAAATTAAAAATCGGCAGCCGCGCGCTGCGCGGCGATTAGAACCTCGCCCGCCTCGAATTAAACGCACGTGCAGCGACTGTCGACGTTATTATCGCGTTAATTAGGCGCCGTGAATATAAATGCGCGCGCGCGCACGCGCACTCCCGAGATAATCCTATCAGCGTACGTGAAACGTCCGCATCGTCGTAGACGCCAAGTACTATTATTAAGCGCTTAAGAGAGAAACGTCCGTAATGATAGCGCTGAACAATTTCGCCACGTTCCGCCGGATAAGCCCGTGTTAAGGTAGCTCGGCACTCGCCGAATTTCGCTCCACGGTCTTCTTTTAAAAGCACCCCCGTGTGTAGTAGAGCGGCGGAGAGCGTCTCACGCGGAGCGTCTCGCTGCCAGTGACGCAATGATTTCTCCAAATATCGATTACGATAATATCGATAATTTTGAAAAAATATCGATATTTATATAAAAAAATGTATACATATAGGGGTATAAAGGTGCGTATAAAGGGTATACACGAAAAATTTAAAAAGATCTTTTAAAAATTTTTATCCTCATATAATTTATTGTCATATTTTTATTAGAAAATATATAATAAACCACAGTTGTTTGCCGGAGATCACCGTATATACGGAGCAGGAGATCTATTACGGTTCAACGATTGAGGTGAAAATGATAAAAATGAGCAAATTTACTAGACATCGACCAATTACATAATATACGTATATTCCGCTGAATTCAGTCACTTTTGTAATTTTCATCTCGGTCGTAGAACCGTAATAGGCCCCCAGAGCTGTAACTGAAAAATACGAAATGTCTCAGTAAGATTTACATCGATATATCGACTTTATCGGAGACAAACAAATATCGATAAATATTCGGTATTTGTCTCTCGATATATCGATATTTCGGTATTTCGATATTATCGATTTATCGTTGTATCCCTACTCGCTGCGAGCGCAATTCGGCGCGATTAGATGAAACGAACGAACGGATGAAAATTCGCGTCGAAGCGAGCGCCTTTAGTCGCTTTTTCCGTAACGAATGTGACGCGCCGGTAATTGTTAATAATAACAATAATTTGCCGTGTTTTAACGTACGGATGATGTACTTTAATCTTTATTGCTTTATTCTCCGCTGTTCGAATAGACGTTGCTAATTATACTTTCATTTGCGCGCATTGGGAAGTGTTTAAATTGATTATGATTGAAACGGCTTTCGCGTCGTCAGCCGCGAGTTTCGCCGTTGTTGAACCTCGTCCCGCGTCGCGGAAGCCGAAGCAACGGCCGATCTCGATCGCTAATGAGTCGGATCTGAATGTCTTGACGAGTTGCTGTCTAACGCGCTCGATTGGCGCCGAGAGTCGATCGTGTTACATCGTGTGGTCGTCGACGTTAAATTGCTCGTTATCGCGCATAATCGCGTCTTAATGCCGCTCGATCCGTCGGCGATTGTGCCAGCGCGCAGTGGGATCGCGCGCAAGGCTGTTTTAACCTCGCGACGAAACAATTTGTCGTCGTTTAATAAAGGGTTAAAAGTCTTTAAGGGGTAACATCTGAGTGGTGAACGCCTGAAAACACAGAGTAAGTTTGGAAATTTTTTGTAGTTAAATAATAACAACATAGATGAAAAATTGGCTTGAAGGCCTCTAACGTGCATACTTTAAACTACACAAAACAATTTTTTGTTATTTTGCCTCAAGATAGCGGCGCTGAAGCTCTCCAAGTAAAATCACGTTTTTCGAATTGGCTTGCGAATTGGCAGAACTTTAACAAATTTCATCCGATCCGCTCGAAATTTTTGCAGTAGCTGTTAAATTAAATTCTCTAGAGAAGTACACATGATTTTTACGATCGGTTTAAAACTTTTGTTATTGTAAATATTTTTTCACTGAATTTCTTGGATAAAACAAACTTTCTTCCTAATGTTCACCATTTCTACAAAAATCAATATTTCAACACATACGTGTGTACTTCTCTAGCAAATTTAGCGTAGATTAACAAAAATTTTGCCTTTTTGTCCTTTTTGAAAGTGTACAAAGTGCATTTCTGCTGCAAATCGCGGGGACCCATGAGAAAAATGCGGTTTTACTTGGAGAGCTTCAGCGCCCGCCGTCTTGAGGCGAAATAATAACAGAAAATTGTTTTGTATAGTTTAAGGTATGCACGTTAGAGGCCTTCAAACCAATTTTCCATCTATGGTGTTATTTAACTACAAAAAATTCCCAAACTTACTCTGTGTTTTCAGGCGTTCACTCAGATGTTACGCCTTAATTTGTTCGACCGGTCGGCGTCCGAAACCGTCGGTTTCTGGAGCGAAGACAACGCGGCACGGTGTTTGGACGCGGAAGAAGTATGCTAATAATATTACAACCTAATTCGTAGCAAGCGACCTGATGAAGCGTAAGTAGGATGAATTATACAAGAGCGCATTTCGCGAGATTACAGTGTCGTTACGATGTTATTAGCTGCGCGTATCGTTAACCCTCGCGCACGCTCATTCCGCCGATGTTTCGGCCATTTGCAACTTTCAAGTGGCGGTGTTACGAGCACAGGCAAGACGGCAAGTACGCGATTTACGATTACGGTAAAATTATACTTTGTTCGGGCTAATCAAAAGCGAACGCGATCGACTGCGACGAGGGTCTCGCGTGTAATTCCTCGGACGATTTCTCATGACATGTGCGACATCTCGAGCAGGAGAAGTAAAGTTTCACCGCGAGTCCCTCCTCTCCTCCCCTCCGCCGTTACATCGAAATGTTATCTCGAGTCTTGGAGATCTGGAGGGGGAGGAGGAAAAAATAAATAAACCGAGTCGGAGAGTTTTCTCGCCGGGGCGCGGGCGGAGGCGGCTCCGCATTAAAATGTATAGCTCGCCGTCGAATGTTAATTCAAATGAATCGACGCTCGCAGATGGAATTTTCGACGACAAAGGGTAGAACCGAGGGAGATCCTCGGAGTTTACGCCCTCTCGACACCGGTCGGCGCGATTGAATTTTCTTATCGGCGAGCTCGCGGACGGTACATTGGCCTTTAGCGGATACCGACACTATTTTGGCGCACGAGACGGCTCCCGGAAGCGTAGGAGAGTTAGACGGAACGAAAGAGACGAGAGAAAAAAGAGCGGGAGGGTGAGACGGACGCCTTGAACGGCACAGAGAGGTGGGTTTAAGCGAAATTGCTTTGGGTCTGGGAGCCTTTCGAATGTCGCGAGGGGCAGAAAGAGAGGGAGAGGGGGAGAGAGAGAGAGAGAGAGAGGGAGAGAGAGAGAGAGAGAGAGAGAGAGAGAGGCGCTTTAGCCTTATAACGAGATTGCCGCGTACATGTGTGTACACGTATCTACGGTTATGTCTCCTTTGAGCGACTTGTTGGCGCGCGCGTGTACGGGGAGTTTTACGTGTTCCCAAGACCACCGGGATATACAGGCTGCGCCCCTCCTCGTGAGCGGCTAAATATCTCCGTCATTTCGGAGCGCCGTGGACGGGGGGAGAGAACGTGTCGTCGGAAATATTTTACGACGTGCTCGGAAAGTAATTACACGTTTTAACCGTTTATTCAAACATTGATGCACGGGAAGTCGCGATGAATAATTCTCTTGGGCATTCCCACGAGCGAGGATCCGCGTTCTCGTCGGAATTAGCTTCGGAGAATCTGCCGAATATTTCGCACGTGTTTATTCATCCGACTTGCGCGCATGTGTTCTGATCACCCGGAACGCGACGCCCGTGGAATGTTTCCCGCGACAAATTTCTCGTTCCTTTCTCTCTCTCTCTATCTCTCTCTCTCTCTCTCTCTCTCTCTCTCTCTCTCTCTCTCTCTCTCTCTCTCTCTCTCCGCAACATTCTCGCCGGGCATGACGTTACCAATGCCGGGAGATTGCTCGAACGCCGCGAGTTTCGGCGTCGCGCAGGGAGACGTCAAAAAAGAAGGCTATAGCCGACACGTGTCGGCCAGGCGACCGCTCCGACTGCTTAAATCCAGTTAGTGCAGTGAAACTAATCCGGGTCTAATTTGCGGGAGCGATGTTTGGGTCCTTTTTGGAGGACGCTCATCCCAATTATAAGCCGCGTCGCGTCGTGTCTAAATTGCAATCAGCGCGCGACGTTCCTTATCAAAGACAGGAGGAGTGGCGGGGCGGTCGCGCGCGTCTCGCTCGCTCGCGTGTTACCGCTACCACATTGTAATTATCTCGACGGTACGATCGATATATACTACGGTACATACGCGTTACTCTTACGTATGCGGTGAATTATCATCGCGCGGGCGCTCGCGGCACTCGCGGAATTCGGCGGAATATCTCGCGTCAGCGATAGAGCGAATAAAGTGTCGGACGTAATAACGTTTCCCTCTAACGGTGTGCCCACCTATTGCCACCCCGCGCGGCTCCCCCCTTCCTCTCACGCTGCCCCCTCGCCGCCCCTCTCGTCCACCTTTTTTGCACACCTTTTATCCCGTGCAATCTGCCGAGGCAAAAACTCACGGACAAACGGAACTCGACCGCGGCCCAAATATCTGGCAATACGAGAACGCGAGCGAGCAGACGAAAGTGACACGTGACTTGTGCACACAAGATGTTCCGGAAATTCCGGTACATGTGTGGCGTGTGGCGAGTGTTGTAGGTTCTTCTTTTATGATCATATTCGGGTTGCGCAATCTTCCGAGATGTATTCCAAATGTTCGTATATTTTCGAGCTTCCATTCCTCGCGTTTGTCTTTTCGAAGAATGCAGCGGAAGATAATACCTCATTGGTCCTTGTTGTTATTTGCAATATTACATACGATTTATTTCATATATTACAAATATTGTGTATATTACAAATTACGATATTATATGGCATTACAATATTATACGCTATTAGTTTTAATCACTTTGAATGACAAAGGCACGAATAAGCGCGCGGTTTTTTTTTTCTTTTTTTTTTCAATGGAAAGGAACGCGCTCCGCGCTTTTAATTATATAACGTGCGAGTGTTAATTTATATCCAATTCGTTGACGCTCGAGTCGTTAATATCGTATTCCACGTCGCGAATTAATTTGGTTTCCATCAATATCTCCCGATGAAGCGCGTGAATAATGTCCTGCGATAATTTAATTATTTTAATATGATGAAAATCAAAATCCATTCGCAATTCAGACGAGTAGCAATCCAAGTAGTTCATAATCGCGGGGCTTAATCATTCGTAAAAAAAGTACCATGTATCTCAATAAGCACTACATAATTAAATGGTTAATATTATCTGAATATGATACTCTTAAAGGGGTATTACAGCTTGTGATATACGCACGTGATTTTCACAAAAATGTGCGTCTGCACATTATTGCGCCTCGTGAATCGGAAACTCGTTACATTCTCTCGTTTCATACAGTACAATATTCCCAGCGACCGAGTGTTTGAAATTTTTTTTCGATTTACGTGTAAAATAAAGTATTTAAGAAAAATGAAAACGCCTCGATCCGCCGTGTTATGAATCCAAATGAAAAAAAATATCGAGGAATATTACGTGTAAAGAGGTGAGCCACGAAGGATAAAATCGAATTGGACGTGAAACGAGGCGCGGAAAGCGCGAGAATAGAATAAATTTATAAAAATGAAGAAGAAACTATAAAAATGAGGAAGAAAGATTAAGACACAACGGAGATGTACAGTCGCGATTCATTAACGCGACAGATTTACTTCCTTTCTCTCCGATTAATGAAAAAAAGATGGAACTTTCTACACGTAATGTTTCTTTTTTTCTTTATCTTTCGCTCGGCTCGTTACGACAGCGGTCGATTCCAGTCGTATCCATTGTAATCGATAATCTCGTTCCTCCCACGTTTGACGTGTCGTTATCGCTCGCGTTCCATTATCGCCACTGCGACAGGAGCGACAGGAGGGGGGGGGGAGGTTTCCTCCACGCCATTATCGACGAAGATCCGTCGCGCGCGCGCGAATCTCGCGAATCGCACTTTCATTTCCCGGACCGCCGCCTGTGTGGATGGGCGGACTAATCGGGAATACGAAATCCAATCAGCCGCAGTGGAGCTCCGGAAAATTACTTCTCGCTGAGCGAACGCGAGGTATTATTCGCGGGTGCGCGCGAGTACGAATCTACGATCAGGTCGGAGGTCGGAGGTCGCGTGATCGACGGAAGCACGAGGAGGATATCGAGAATATGACCTAATTGATCGCGGTTATTTCTTCCCCGACGACCCGCAGCCGCGCGACCTGCAATTTTACATATCACTGATCGGAGAATGGAGGAAGTTGCAAAAACGGAAGATCGATCCTGCATCCCCATGTGCGCTGACGAATTGCGAAACTCAGCTCGGCCCCTCGCCTCGGCGACTCGATCAGCGGCTCGCGATCGAGAACTCGGCACCGGAAAAATTCCACCTGCAATTTTACACGTCGTCGACTGACGCGGAGAACAACCGCAGGCTCCAACTCGCCTCTCATTTACATTCCCTCTTCTTCCACCACAAGCAACCTTCGTCATTACTCCCGACCCGACCCGAGTCAAGTCTTTGGAATCCTCGCAAGCAGTGAAATTGAAAAATCCTCCATTTCGCGTCACCACTCGTTTTCCGTCTCACGCACATGGCAAAGATGCTTTCTGATCCATCACGTATCGACGCGACGCGAATACGTTTAATGCGAAATATTCCTCTGTCGGGAAGAGGCGGATGGGTTTTTGCGGCGCGTACGGCCAATAACGGAGTGGCGTAACAAAGCGAGATGAGCGTGTCGATATTTCAAAGAGCAGCCGGTACGCCAATATATCGGTATATTGATAGATTGATACCGTCGCGCGGGTCGCGAGCTGTCCCTCTTTCTCTCTTTCTCTGCTCGCGGATGGAGGTCGTCGTCGTCGTCGTCGTCGTCGTCGTCGTCGTCGTCGTCGTCGTCGTCGTCGTCGTCGTTGTCGTCGTCATCGCACGGAGGGCCGCGGGCAGCGGGTGGATGATATTCGTCGTATTTTATGCACTATCGCGTGTACTCCATTTCACTCGTTTTTCGCGGAACTTCTGATCGATGAGGGAACAGGCAGGCGCATCCATGTCCTTTGCACGCGCGCGCCTCCACCTCCGTGACGATTCCTTTTACCCTTCAAAGCCCGCCGCGCCGCTTCGCTCGTCCCCTCGTATTCGCGTTTCACATTTCACGTTTCACGTGCACGAGCTCAAAGGGCCATTCCTGCGCACATTCCCCGCGCGACGCATTTCTCTTCTTTTTTTCTTTTTCTAATATTACACAAATATGTACTTACATCGACGGCGCGAAATTGCCGAGGGCATTGCGATCTCATTTGCTGGGCGGATCTGTGCAACACGCGGGGAAGGATCGATCCTTCGGCCGTCGGGGTAACGATGAAGAATGTAGTTCGGTTATTGAGCGTACGGCCAATTGCCGTGTTTTTTCTTTTTTTTCTTTTATCTTTTTTGTGAAGAAAGCGGGCACGGATTAATAAGCGACGGTGATCGATGGGATTCGTGGGCGTCGGAGATACAGTGTCGCGCGGGACACAACAAGAAAGTCGCGCTTCGACTTGTAACTAACGAACGAAAAGTAAACGAGCGCGCTGCGCTAACAGCTCCGGCTAATTTATCACGGTGGTCGGCACCGAAAAGCCAGAGCGAGACAGAAGAGAAAGAGAGAGGGGGGGGAGGAAGAAGGAATGAAAAAGAGAACGAGACGTGAAGTAACGTGTAACTATGCGGTGAGAGAAACACAACCCGACTTCCGCTTCTATTGTAATTGTCGGTCTCTCGGCGCGCGCCCGTTTCTCTTTAGTCCTCGCCGAGAATGACAAGTGTCAGCGTGTACTGTTACACGTTGGCAAAGTAATTTAAAGCATCGATCGGAAGTCTGTGGAATGGCGCGAAATCGTCGGGCTCTGAAATTGTGGCTCTGCATTAACTCGGCAAATCCCGTCGAAGCCCCGAAGGGCAGTGTAGAATCTTCAAATGTAGCACTGCACAGACACCACATTGTGCGATCCTGATGTTATATAAATGTGATGTTACTTGTTGCCATTTTCTCCGTACATTGAATCGTCCTCCCAGAAACTCGCTCTTCTAATTACTTCGCGTTAATCTCATTATCCCCCGATGTTTCGCTTATTTTTAATCACTGTAATTTTGGAGAGCAAATTATCGTGCAGCTCGTTTAAATTCGCATATACATATATGGGTGAATACAACAGATTTTTTTTTTTTTCTTATTTCTTATCGTTTCGCTGTTATTTTCGACACAGACGTCGGGAATTTAGATAATTTAGTTGATGTGAAAATTCAAAAGCGGAGGAGACGAAGAAGCTGTCTAAGACAGGACGAGATAGACAAGATTATTGCACGCAGAAAACAGCACTAGCGAGATTTGCACAAGATTCTGTAGCCTAGCATTGACGGCATGTGACGTCCGTTAAAATCGAAAGCATACGTGATAATTAATTTCACGCACCTCGAGATTTATCCTTATTCGCTTGAAAATACGAAATAATGCGTAATACATGACATTTGATTTGAACTACACGCGACGATATCAAAGCAACCGGCAAACTTCACCCCTGCGCGCCAACTGTTGTGTCGCTCTCCGTGAAGCAGTCAAGTGGTCACAACAGTCACGCTCTCAAAACATTCCGGACATCTCAAGGTGGTCAACTCTCTTATTCTCGAGCGTCGTGTGCTTTCCCCAAGTGTTTTCATTACACCTCGAGTCGACGAGAAGCGGCGTATCACAGATTACGTATCTCGTTATTTGTCATTCTTCTCGTTATTCTTCTCGTCGGGTGATTGAGACATTTGTTAACACGCATCAAATTTGCGTGCGCGCTAGAATTGGTATCGTGACGGAACAGCCGGCAGTCGAGGTGCAGGATCAGGAAACCACGGTCGAGGAGGAGGAAGCTGGAGGCCAAGCGTTGCTGTGAGCAACGATATAGCTTTACGTTCAGGTTTGTGTGTGTGTGTGTGTGTAAGGTCAGATACGAAGTTTCCGAGTTTAATCGACGCTCGACGAATTTAGCGAGAATAAAGAGGCAAAATTTAGGCACTTCCAGGCCACGGGGCCGTCACTTGCGACGAATAATCGCAGCTTCGTGAAGATCTCCTCGATCGCTCGTCAACCTGTGTGTGTATTTTTTTTTTTATACGACAAAAGATATTCACTCGATCCGATTACGAATACGAGTCTGTAACTAATTACACTCCCAGTCCAGATAATTCGCGACTGTAAATAACGCGGATAGTAAATAAGGGCGGATAAAATAAACAACTGCTTCGAATACGGAATGCGTCTCTCGTAGACGCCGTTTCTCGCGTCTATAACGATGCTCCTTGGACCGTGAGACTCATCTCGAGACCGCCGCCATGTTGAATCTCGTTTCCACCTCCGCTCGGCCTTGTTATTGCAACGGATCCAGACTGAAATGTCTATCGGTACACATTGATTTTGTTTGTATCCCGTCCCTCGTGCAATTTCTGTGCCGTGCCGGCACTGCGGAATTAACACGAGCCATATCGGGGCTCGTCAAAATCGAAATTACGCGCGCCAACTTGCGAGTACCAAGTTGACTCTCAAGATCAGTCCACCGAGCCGTATCGCGTCTCAAGAAACTAGTCCCGAACTAAGTTCCTTGGAACGGAAACACGACTATGAGTAAGATTGTAAACGTTCGATGCGAAGGATCGTTGGAGAGTTGGGTTGCGGGCGCGGGCAATTAGAGTCGTGACGTACATTCGATAGGGTAACCGCCATCGCGCTGGCGAGGTGACACCATAAGTGGCCAATAGTTTCGCATTCGATTCGGAACTATCGGAGCCTGTAAAAGTGTAAATTCGCTCGCTTCAATGCGCCGAGATCGCGTCGCGATCGCAACGGCGCGGGGGGGGGAGGGGAGTCTACGAAATTCCGGCCGGAATCGCGACGCGATACTCTGGGAATGCGCGTTCCTCCGCGGAACACGATAAACTTGCTCGAACCTTTCGGATTCTTCCTTATCGAGCACACTTCCGCGCGCGACTCTCCGAAACTCCCGGCGAAAGTTCCTCGGACAAGCTATGGCGTCGTCCGTGCCGTGTTCTATCCTGCTCGCGCTCGGTGGCCGAGTTTGCATTGAATTTGTGCGGTTCGTTCGATCGCGGTAGCGATATTTGCAATGCGGAGCAATGGTTGACAGAGAAGTCTGCTAGTCCGGCTAATCACAGTTTGCGGTTAATGACAGGGATACACAGGACCCCCGGCGCCCGGATAAGCTGCCAAACAAGCTCTTTAACCGCGAGTCGATGTTTCCTCGTAGCCCGATATCTCGAGAGTACTCGCGCGGCAAATTCTCGCTCTCGCGAGAACACGAGCTATTTTTCTGATTAATCCGCGATTTGCAAGTTTGTTCGAGCGACCTCCGCCGAGGATCGGAAGGCGAGCAGTAAAGAGCTTCTCCCGTTTCGCGTGTACAATCGTTCGTTACATCGAAATTATTTCCTCTCCTGCGTTTCTCGAGAAACTTCCACAGCCGGGAGAAATTCTCTCCTCCGTCTCTCTCTCTCTCTCTCTCTCTCTCTCTCTCTCTCTCTCTCTCTCTCTCTCTCTCTCTCTCTCTCTCTCTCTCTCTCTCTCTCGCTCTCTCTCTCGCTCTCTCTCTCTCTCTTTCTCTCTTTCTTTCTCTCTCTTTTTCTCTCTCTCTTTCTCTCTCTCTTTCTCGCTCATTCACTCTTTTCCGCTGAAACGCTGAAAACTTCCCCATCTCACATCAGTCAGAAACCGTAACGTACGTGTAATGAACACACACACGCGCACACAAAACGCGCCTTCGATAGATCATTAAATCCTTTTCTACCGCATTAAAAGCCCACGCTACGAGAATACGCTCGGCGCACTTTTTTTCACGCTCTGCCGGAAGCCCAGGATGTGTAATGCGCGGAACGTCTCGTTTCCATCGTAAACGATCGCGTTCTCCGATCGCGAGGAAATATTCCTCCTCCTCCTCCTCCTCCTCCTCCTCCTCCTCCTCCTGCTCTTTCTTCCCCCCTGGCCCGCGTGTCGCGTAATCCGTTGACGGATTAATCGGGGGAAACTCCGAGTGCTCGGGCCAAATTCGCGACGCTCCCCTCGACTTGTCCACCGTCGTCGCGGCCGGTCATTTTTCACCGCGCCGGCGAACTTAGCGGGCGCGTCGCCGGGTCAGCGGTGCATTCGCGACATCGCGCGCGGCGTCCAAGGCGAATGATATTAATGGCAATTCGCAGCTCGGATAAGCGGCTTTTGATTAATCGAGACGATCCAGCGCCGTCGCTGTCGCGGGAACTTTCGTGGGAAGAACTTGCGAGGGGGGTGATTTATCGCTCTTCGTTGAGAGAGGGAGACCCGCGATTTAAGGAACTGCAGATTTCTTAAATACTTCTCGTTCGCTCGACGGGCGAGCGGAATGTATCTTTATACGTGATGTCCCATGATGTGTGGACGCTTTAAGACATTAATCGGGCCTTAATGGGAATAGAAAGACAAGGGCCTTATAAGATGTGTAACAAATGGTTTAACGAATCCTTATAAAGCGATATTGTAAGGGGCTTATAAGGTAATATTAATAGCGCCTTATAAGGAAGTATTTTTATTATTGGCCGAGTAAAAATATTCGTTCTTATCATTCCAAGAAATTTAGACTGTAACTTCTTTATTTTTTTATAACTTTGTTAGTATACAACAGGAATTTTTTATTTTAAAAATGTAGCATACTTTGTACAATAAAATATAGCATTCTTTACACATAAAAATCCTGCTACTGCTTTTATTAAAGTTTACTGCATTCCAAAACGAAGGCAATATTAGAAAAATCTTTGGAAGAGACTAATGAATATGGCAATTAATATAATAAAACTAGTAAATTTTGTTTTTAATTACGATGTAATTAAAAAATCTTTAAAAGAACCAGATAGAGCGTATCTACTAAAATAATATGAAACTATGATAATTTTATTAATACACACTTTAGATCTTATTAATTTTCCATAACAAAACTTGATTTTGTACATCTGAAGCATCCTCTTAAAAGATCTTTTCTAAGGCCCTTCTCAGCTCTCCCTATCAAAGCCTTATTTATTAAATACAAAAGGCACCGCTAATAAATCCTGAGGCTCTCATCAGTTTTCGTTATCAAGGCCCTCATTAGTTTTCCTTATGAAAGCCTTATTTCGTAAAAGATTCCAAGATATCCCTAAATGCGGGGATCCATGGCCTCTCGGGGACTTATGCTTCATAAGAATGGTTCTGATTTTTTGCTCGGGATAGCGCGCAAGCCGCGAATTTGTCTATTTATGCGTCCTAATGTGCTTGCTGATTATCCGTCGGATTCCCCGGAAATAAAAGCTGACGATAATTTTACGCCAACACGAGTGTACGACGCCGCGCGAAATTTGTTGATTTTCTATTTCGATGAGCCCGCGCGATGTGCGTTTCCCGTAGCGAAGCGGCGGCCAAAGCTGCTTAAAGGATTTTCGCGCGCGCGCGGTCCTCACGCATAGATAATTCATACACTCTATTGAACCGTTTCGGAGCAACGCTACCAGTCGGAGCAAATTCCGCAAATTCGTTAACGTTGCTCGACTTACCGGATCCTCCTCGTTCGTCGGAGCATTTTTCTCTGAAAGCTACGATTTTCGACGCGCAGGGTTGCGTATTGTTGCGACAAACGATGAGCAAGGTGAAGAATTTTTAGTCGTCGTTTCCTCGGCGATCGCGCGGTCGCGTTTGTCGAGACGAAGGCTGTGTCGCGCTGACGATACTCGGACGGAACTAACGAAATCAGAAAGTCTCACCGCGCACCGCGTCTGATTAGCGATTCGCGAGACACAGCCGCGAATGAAATGCCGCCTTGAACCGCGGTTGAAGCCGGCGAAATTTAGTTTGCAAATAAGTCCAGAGCAAGAGCGCGCTGATCTTGCGCGACGTTGCTTGAAAATTGCTTCGCCGCGGCGAAGGGCTTAACCGTAGAATAACGCGCGTCGTTAAAATTTATGCGTTCGAGCGGAGACACGCGCGGCGAGAGCGTGATTAAAAAGATTTTTCAATATTTCCTCTGGAATATTTTGCGCTCTTATCGCGCACGTCTCGTTACTTGTGATACTTGATGTCCCATTCGACTTGGATTATGCGCCATATATGTGCGCGACGGTTTCGACGGGCTTAGTTATACCTCTCGAGCTGTGCTCTGCGTGTCTCAAACCCAAATTTTTCCCCGTCCTCGACACACAAACGTGCTTCTCGCGCGATACACGATAATGCTTTCGGTCGATTCAATGATTCGCAAACAATGATAGCGCCCTCTACCCGACGTAAGCCAGCATCCGGGCGTGAATGTATTATGCATGAGCTCCCGAGCGAGGAATAGCGTCGCGAAAGGGTTACTCTTTGCGCACGATGGATTACTTATATGAGCGCGAAATAAATTCAAATAAAGATCCTTTGTAAGCGGGAAAAAGAAGAAAGGAGGGGGAGGGCTCGCTGCGCGAGCGCGATCATCGAGAGCAATTTGCGGGGAATTGTAAATTGCGCATTGAAAGGAGAGACGTGCTCCTGCACGTCGTGATATTTTGTGTGATATGCGGAGAATGTATTTTGAGGAGTAACTTAACGCAAAAAATATGAGGATATTTGACAACTCGTATATTTCTCTGTACTCTCAAAGTACCTCTCGACGCGCCGCCGCATTTTCCTGATGTTTTCGATTCTCGACAAAACAGCCCTGTTTAAAAAATACGGTAAATATCGCCGCAGCCTCTCTTTTTTTTCCCGGCAAAGGGAAAACTCCTCTCACTCTTTGCGCGTATATACATGCATACATGTATTATGTACATATACTTGGCGCGAGACGTTGGCTCGATATGAACGAGATAAATTCAAATAAAGGTCTTTTAAAGGCGCGTCGAAAGCAATTCGGCGGCCTCGAATAAAGCGGGACGAAATTACCGCGGCTAATCGAGTTTCTCTCTCCCTCCCTCCCTCTCTCTCTCTCTCTCTCTCTCTCTCTCTCTCTCTCTCTCTCTCTCTCTCTTTCTTTTCCCTCTCGATCTTTTTCTTTTTCCTCCGCGAGCAGAAAGGCTCCTCGTTCACCGCTCCGCTCCGTGGCCGGCGAACTGTAATTTCCAGGAGTGAAAAATCAAAGCGATTGAGTTCCTTGAACGGCGCTAAACACTCCTCGTCGCCGGCATTGAACTTGCATTAACGTGATTAGAGGAGGAGGGCTTTCTTTCCGCTCTCGTTTCTTCCTCTCGTTATTTAACGTTCATCTTGATCCGCCATCGAGAGGATCTACCGAACCGCGATACAGACTGTTTCACGGGAACGAACGATGAATGGAGAGCGCTTCCGCTTGCCACTTTCCAAATTTTTCAATTTTCGAACTTACACAAACTCGTCGGTACGTCACTCCCAATGAATAATCGATAATGCGAGATTTTCAATAATAAGGTTCGATAAAGTAATTTCGATAACGCGGATAAAGGGGATTCTCGCCGCGACTTGCTCTCTCGTTGCGAAAATCGAGAAAAATCTCAGTTCTCCCCTCTCTCTCTCTCTCTCTCTCTCTCTCTCTCTCTCTCTCTCTCTCTCGTCGTCCTAATCGCGCGCAGGAAAACAAAAAAACGTGGTCGCTGCTCTAACTTCTCTCTCAGACAAATGGAGCTCGGCAGAAGTCGAGAAAACCGGGCGGTCTTCTTCGAGGCGAGTATAAAGAAGCTCGAAGGGTTGTTCGAGAGAAAGAGGGAGTTATTAATCGGCGAAACGACGGGCAGACGTTGTCGCCTGTCGTCGACGGCTAAAAATATTTTCCTCGGGAATAAACGTCAGCCGAGGTGGATGATGAGAGAGAGGGATGTGGAGGCTGAGGAAGAGGACAAAGTTGAAAAGAGGGAAGAAGGTAGGAGACGCTCGCCCCCGACCGGTCACGGCCTTTCGACCACCGAAATGAGATTATTTTTCAAAGCCCCGGCTGTGGTAAACCGCTTATTCCCTCGAGCGTAACGCTCTCCCTCCCTCTTTGTCCCCCGATTCGCGCTCGCGTGTTTCTCCCTGTCGCGAAACGCAAGAATAGCGCAAAGAGACGAAAGTAACGGGTGCGTAATAACAACGAGCCCCGTCCGCGAAATCTTCTCTCGTCCGCCGCCGCCTGAGAGTGCAGCTGCTCTCGCATCGCGAGGGGGTTGAACGACTTTTCAGCGCGCTCCGCCCGAATAACGGGCGCGACGACACGCCCGTGTCTCGTAATTGACGGGCGAACGATGTTGAACACAATATACACAATACGTCGAAGCGCCGACACTAATCTACCCCGCTCGGGATATTTCGCCTACGTCACAATATTGTAAAACCATCTCGCGCTCGTTGGACTCGAAAAGGCTGCGCGAGGGAGGGAGGCAGGGAAGATGATTTGCACAGGCTCTTTGCGGATCGCCGCGAAGGCCGGAGAACGGGCAACTCGCTGATGAGAAAGCGGATGAACGATCGATGAGAACGCGCGCGCGCGCGCGCGGCGCTGTCGTGAAACGTTAGAAACGTTAGAAACCAGCGGCGGCGAGCAAACCGATTCGGAATAATCAATGGAATGGAAGTGGACCTAATGTAAACCTGACCGTAGCTTCCGGGATAGATCAACACGGGCTATTCCGGGCGTCTTGCATCCGACCGCCGTGTCATTTGTCGTCCCGTCGATCGATAAGTGGCTACTCGCGCGCTCTCTGAGAGAGAGAGAGAGAGAGAGAGAGAGAGAGAGAGAGAGAGAGAGAGAGAGAGAGAGAGAGAGAGGGAGGGAGGGAGGGAGGGAGGGAGGGAGAGCGAGCGAGCGAGCGAGCGAGCGAGCGACCTGACACTTTCTCCCCGCGTCCGGCAGGAAGAAATCCGTCTTCGGATAATCGACAAAGTGGAGTTTTAAAGTTGAACACGACTTCGCCTCGAGATAACGTAATTTTGAATCTGCTATGAAGGATGAGGACGTCGGCGGGCTGTGAAATATTTCCACAGGACGCTCGGCTGGAAACGAACGTGGCCGCCACACTCCTTGTTCTTTCGTGATGTACGGCGCGAGAATAATGCTATTAGTTGACTCGTAGTGTTTGGGAGATGAAAGCGAATGGGAAATGTGTACCTCTCGCGGAGAGGATGAGACGCGGTCGCGAGAGCTGGCGATTGTTTGGAAAAACTCGTCCATCGCTCAGAAACGCTCGATCGCACTCGCTGTCGCTCTTGCTCGCTCGAGCTCTACGCGATGGACGCATTTTTATTAGCCAACTTGCGATGAAAGGAAAGAAGAAGAGCGCGGGACTGTATTTATCGTACAAACTTGGAATTATAAATTATTCTCGGCCTCTAAAAGATAGTTGAGCGGAGGGTGTGGGTGAAGTCGTTGAATTTGAATTAATTAGGTTAAAAGTTGGCTCCTCCGCGCTTAGGCGCGAAGGTAACACGCAACAGTCTTCGCCGAAGTTAAGATAAATATTAATTATAATAACCTAGCAGCCGAGATATATACCATGGAATTACGAAAGTTTGTTTTGTCTCGGCAAAAGAGCGAAAAGAAGAGCAACATCATGTCAGGGGGGGGGGGGCAGATCTTGATTATCATTATTATTAGTTGGCAATATCGAAAATTAATGGTGAAAGTAATGAGCGACATGTATATATAACAGCGCGAGCTGACGTGTTTCATTTCCGCGACCACTCGATCGCGCGAAATACACGCGGGGAGATGCATCTTATAAATTTTTCCCCTTAATCGCCCCGGCCCGCGCGAACTTCCGCGAGCGGAACGCAGTCGCTGAAAACGCGCGAGTTATTGTTTCCTCCTCCGTGCGCTCAACATTCTCTCTCCTCCCCGGCGGAGGCACAGGCGAAAGAGAGCAACGAAAACGGAAGCGAAAAAGGTTCTCCTCGTTCCCACGCGTGCGTTCACAGCAGCGGAAAATATAACTCGCTTATAGTGTCTCTCTATCTTCTTGTTTTCCTCTTCTCTTTTTGCCTCTCTCTCTCTCTCTCTCTCTCCCCCCCCCTCCCCCTTTCTGTGTCTGACGCGTCTTCCAGCATGCGCTTCGTCCCATTCTCCCTCCCCCCCCT
>NW_020230272.1:107500-112500 GCF_003227715.2 Harpegnathos saltator
TCTCTCTCTTTCCCCCTGCCCTTTTCCCGCTAGAAAAGACGAGGAGGACCGCCGGTTCGCGTGTCGCGATCTCCTGCTCGCCGGCTTGCTCGCTGTTACGTCCTCGATGGAAAGTACCTGTAATCCCTCCGCTTCACCGTCGTCATTGTCTCGGCCTGCGAATTGAATTAAGCACTTTCTTCGCCCGGCGCTCGGCTAGCCGGCTTTTTCCTCGCTCTCTTCCGTTTTCGCTCGCTTCCGAGTGCCGTGCCGTGCCGTGTGCGTCGTCTGACGGAAATTCAAGTGCCGACGCAGGCGGGCGGCGGCGGCTACGTCGCTTGTTAATTCCGGCGATCCTCGTCCCGGGTCAGTCGAGCCAGCCGTTCGACCGTCTCCGCTCGACTCCTAATGGCTCCGTTGAAATATTCAATCGTCAAATGCCACGGGGGAGAAACGAGCGCGAGCGAGATACTCCTGCGCGCCGCTGCCGCCGCCGGGCCGCTGCCCTTCGTTGGTAATTGTCTGTCGCGAGTGAACGAGCTTTTTATTTCGCTTCTCTTTCTCTTCTTCGTCCTGCTCCTCCTCCCGCTGATGCTGCCGCTGCCACTGCTCTCGCGTCTTCGCTCCTCCATCTTGTCCGGTTGTACAGGGCTTTTTTTATGGTATTTTTATCCCCTCCTCGCACTCCGAAGACGAGACTGCGAATTTCCCACGGGCGATAAACTCCTCTCGGGTCGACGCGTACGCGATATCGGTGAGCGTGCGGTGGAACTCTCGTCTCCTCCTTCATCTCCCATGCTCTGGCTTGCCGCCGCAGCCTCTGCTTTTGAAAACGGTATTTTTACACTTCGTCCCGGATTGCTCTCCGAGTTTGTTCTATCTCGCTTCGAAGCGATATCGATCTCGACGCGCTCCGTTGAAATGCGAATATTCCCTTTCGTCGGCTCTCCTTCGTCGGAATCGTCATTCTTCCGGAGGAGACCGGGAAAACAGCCAGAAAGAGGAAAGAGAGAGAGAGAGAGAGAGAGAGAGAGAGAATCTTTTCGCGCTGGCGGAATTCGGGGCAATCGCCTGAATTTTAACGAGCCGTCGCGATTGCCGTATTATCCTCGATCTCTCGGATCAGCGTCATCCATCATAAAAGCGGAGCGGCGATTCCCGCTTTCGTCGGGCTTAAAAAAAGATACAACCCGCCGAGGAATCTGCCGCGATATAAATCGCCGCATCCATCAGAGCGATTGCTCGAAGATCACGCGAGTGTTACGGAAGTATATCGCGGCGCGCTCGTGCACACACACACACACACACACAGGAGAAAAGTGGGATACACTTTTGGCGGCGGGCCGCAACCCAGATTTATTAAAGACCAAGAAGGGAAAGGGAACTGACGCTAGTGAGAGAGAGAGAGAGAGAGAGAGAGAGAGAGAGAGAGAGAGAGAGAGAGAGAGAGAGAGAGAGAGAGAGAGAGAGAGAGAGAGAGAGAGAAAAAAAAAAAAAAAAAAAGAGAGAGAGAAAAGAGAGAGAGAGAGAGAAAGAGAGAGAGAGAGAGTGAGAGAGAGGGAGGGAAGAGAGGAGGGAACGAGATACCACGGGGTCCCTTTGTTCTCTCCCTTAATCATGACCGCTGTTTCTCCGAGTCGGCTCTCGGCATGGTTCTTCTTCTGCGGTCCACCCCTCGGCCGAGTTCGCCAGCGCGAGACAATGGCTGCCGTGCGCCGCGCTGCCGTTGCCGTTGCCGCTGCACGGAAGTTATCTCGTGGGCTTTGCGCGACGTGGAAGAAGTCGATCGGGCGGGCGCGCGCTCGACATTGCTCGCCTCGCTTGTCCGAGAGCAGCTCGCAGAGCAGCCGCGCAGCGCGATGACAATCCCCGAGGACGGGCGCCGGTGACCGTCCAACGAGCAGCGTTTTGCATACAAATAACCGCAGCTGTCGGCGTGTTCTTCACGCTCGCGCGAGTCGCGCGGACTCTTCCCCGACGACGGCGACAACGGTGTCGTTTTAGCAACGATGACGCGAAATTGGCAATAACAGTCCCGATAATGCCACGCGGGAAATGGGAACGGTCGATCGGGGGTCGCCTCTAGGGCGTCTGCCAACTGCCCGGTTTTGACCCGGACTGTCAGGTTTTCAGAAGTCTTGTCCGGTTAATAAGTCAAATACCGCATACTGTCATATGTCCGGTTTTTAAGTTATATCCAATCAATGGAATGAGAGTTGAGATTTTAGCGCCTACAAACGATCGAGCGCCACGAATAGCTACCTAGTAGATGATCTGCCGATTCATCATTCCATATATATCAAAAAAGTAATAGTTTATTATCTTACTCTGTCAAATCTTGTTTGTAAAGTTGTTTGGAAATTAATATTGTAAATAAATTCTTGTCATATTTTGTATTTAATGTAACGTTATGATTATTATTTCTGTCCGGTTTAGTTCGCTTTGGGTTTGTTACCAAAGAAGAGCTGTCCGGTAACTTTTTAACTTCTGGATCTGGCAACCTTTTTTTTTATTTTTTTTATTTATTTATTTTTTTTTTTTTTATATATAACCCAGGAGAAACCCCTTATGGGTACCCCGGCCCCTGCTGGGGGGCAGGGGTTATGTGGGACTCGCACCCACTAAAACTTCTGAGAGAGACCACCAGTTAAGCTCGATGCGAAGGATGGGGAACTAGTCCCCCATTCCCTCCCATCCAGATCTGGCAACCCTATTAGCCCCGTTTTCGTTTCGCAGCAAATCGCGCGCGGTCCGATCATACTCGGGTCGTTTCCATTCGAAAAAATACAGCCGGCCCCGGCGAGTGTGTCCGAAAAAGGAGAAAGCCAGATTTATGTAAATGGCCCAAGTCTGGATTATTTCCATTCCATCTTTATTATTCTACCTGCGATTTGCGCGCCGGCTGGACGCGCGGGACTCAGCGCGGAGTGATGATAAAGTTGGGGCCACATGACGAAATTAGCGGAACAAAAGCGGCAGAGGCGGTTTCCTCGCGCGAGTGTCGATCGGTGTTTGCCGAGTACTGTTGCATGAGACTCTTAACGGCGACTGTAATCACAGTCGCCTTTCAATTCCGTGAGATTCCGCACTCGACGAGAGGCTGAAAGAGGGGGAGAGCCACCCCGGCATTCGGCGGAGAGAAGAAAGGCGGAGAAGGATTACTCCCCCAGGGAAATCAGTAGACACTATCTTGGCGAGTTCTAGCAAGATTCTTTTTAGAAAATTCCCCGCACCCCGCAGCCCGGACAATGCCGGAAGATTAAGATACCGACGCTCTGTAAAAGTGCAGCTCACGTTTCGCGGCGAAGAGAAACACGCTACTCTCCCTTTCTCTCTCTCTCTCCCGCCCCCCCTGTGCGTGCCCTCTTCCCGCTCTCTTATCTCTCTTCTTCGCTTCTTGACCTCTCGAACGCGTGGATACACACGGTGTTTTGTATCTACGCGCAACTTCGGTTCCCGTAAACTGCGGTCAAACGGCTCCGCACGTGCGCCTATTTCCTCCCTCGCTCCCTCCTCCGCCCTGCTTTCATCTCCGCATACTAGCGTATGCAAATTACACAAACGCGCGCCGCTTAATTCCGGAGGGAGAAAGGAAAGGAGCGGGAGGGAGGGGGAGAAAGAGAGAATGTGTTTTTCGGAAATGTGCTTCGCAAAAATTTCTGTTTTTCGCGCGGAATGATTAAACAGTCATTTCACTTGGCGCTCGGGGAAGGAGAAAAATTCTGGTTTTAGTTTCGCCTCTCTCGGCGACTACCGGCGTATTTCTGTTCTATCTCGCTTTAATGTAAAAATAGACACGGAACGTACTTTGTCCCCGCGCAAAGATCCCGAAACAATTTCGCGTTAATGTGGAAACAAAAAAGGAAATGGAGATATTTTGCGGTTTATTTTGCGACATAAAAGCTCTCTCTGGATTTGTTTCCGCGGCAACAACCGTCGGTTGTTGTATCTCGCCGCCGCTTCCTCGCGGCTCCGCCGCGTGCAAATTCGAGTTTACGGCGGCGCCCGAACCGCCGCAAAGCCGTTAAAACGAGAAGGGGAGATCGAAGGGGATTCCGCGATTCTTTCGCACCCCTGTCTCGAAGACGGTAAGTGGAAAATTGCGCGGTTTCCCGTGTCTACTTCGTCCTCCTTCGAGGCATTCGCGCGTATCAGTCGTGGCTCGTGACGCATTAAGTCCGCCCTAAGTAAACTCTCGAAGAAGCCGGTGCGGCGCGGTATGAAAGGGCGGAGGGAAGTCTATTTTCTTTCCGTCTTTGGGCGCGCCGCCCGTTGGAGCGCGGATCCCGCGTTCTCCTCCGCAGTTCGAGCTTTTCGTCGACTTAGGGAAACAAAGCGTAAAAGCCATCGTGCGCGAGGACGAAACCGAGCGAGAGCGCGCGCGCGTCCTGCCGCGGCTCGTTGACGTCTTAATTTACGTTGCCGATGCGCGCTAAACACAGACGATGAAATTGCGCGGCCAGTCCTCTCGTCGTTCTCTCTCTCTCTCTCTCTCTCTCTCTCTCTCTCTCTCTCTCTCTCTCTCTCTCTCTCTCTCTCACTCTCTCTCACTCTCTCACTCACTCACTCATCTCGAAGCTTGTTTCCGCCCGAGTTTGCTCGAGCAAATATCCCTGCTAGTCGGAGACCATCGTGTACATCGCGCGCCATTTCGCCGTGTTAATCGATAGACGGCCCAGTCGCTCGGAAGAGTCGGACAGGCGGCGTAACGTACGGCACCCCCCCCCCCCCCGCGACACGCAGGTACTAAAATTATCGAATTATTAAATGATCCTGGCAACGTTGCGATGGTCCCGATGAAACATAGACGTCGAGGTATCGTAGTGTATGATTACCGAGTATGATATCGATATCGCGGCAATGGGATACGTATCGGTATCAGCGGTGATACTATTAAATATGTCGAGACGACTAATCAATAAACGGCGAATCCTATGGGGAAGAGAGAAAGAGCGAGAGAGAGAGAGAGAGAGAGAGAGAGAGAGAGAGAGAGAGAGAGAGAGAGGAGAGAGAAAGAGAGC
>NW_020230272.1:117500-127500 GCF_003227715.2 Harpegnathos saltator
GAGTTTCCTACCTGAAACTGAATCAGAAATACTATAGGGATTTGCCCTTTTTTCGTATTTGTTACTATCTTGATGGCAACACTTTGATGGTAACAAGCAGGAAATCCCATTTTCCACATCACTATGGTATTCGGTAGAATAAAATAAAATTCTAATAAAAATTCTAATAAACAGGAGACCAGAAAGAATAATGAGGAAACTTCAAGTTTTCTTGTTTAATGTGACGTCTGAATTTTATATTTAAGGTAAAAATATAATATATATATATATATATATATATTGTTTTACTCAAGACATTTATAATTTATTTTCAAAGCAAGTTGAGCAAGATATTCTTGAAGTAATTTGAGTACTTACGAGGGCGGTCCGATAAGTACTTAGCCTCACCGCCCGATGGCGCCACTATCGCAAGAGAAATTTACTATCGTGTAGTACATTCTCGTAGACAGCTACTGTCGAAGTTTCAGCCGAATCGGACTCGTAGTTTTGTTTTGACCGCGTGTGGAAGCGGACGTGTCCGCGGATTTTAGAAAAATGGAAAAAGAGCAATATCGGTCGGTGATTCGATTCTTGTTTTTGGAAGGGAAATCGCGCAGCGAAATCAAAGAGCGCTTGGATGCTGTGTACGGTGACTCTTCTCCTTCGATGGCGACCGTCAAAAATTGGTTTAACGAGTTTCAACGTAGTCGCACGTCGGTTTTTGATGAGCCACGCCCAGGTGCCTCGAAAACGGCTACCACGGAGGATAACATGACAAAAATCCACGATCTCGTATTGGCAGACCGCCGATTGAAGGTGCGCGAGATAGCTGAGACAGTAGGCATCTCAAAAGACCGCGTGGGTCATATCCTGCATGAAATTTTGGGCATGAAAAAGCTGTCGGCGCGATGGGTGCCGCGTTTGCTCACTCCGGACAACAAGCGCAACCGTGAGACCACTTCAGAGCAGTGTTTGACGCTGTTTAAGCGCAATCCGAAGGGGTTTCTGCGTCGTTTCGTGACCGTCGACGAAACATGGATCCACTGGTACACACCAGAGACCAAGGAACAGTCGAAACAGTGGACTTTACCCGGCGAACGTGCTCCGAAGAAGGCGAAGACTGTCCTATCGGCCGGAAAGGTGATGGCCACCGTTTTCTGGGATTCACAAGGTGTGATCTACATCGACTACTTGGAGAAGGGCAAAACGGTCACAGGGCTGTACTATGCCGAATTATTGGGCCGATTCGACGCCGAATTGCAGAAAAAACGGCCCCATCTGGCGAAGAAAAAAGTGCTCTTCCACCATGACAACGCACCGGCTCACACCTCCGCCCTCGCCACGGTCAAATTGGTCGAATTGGGCTACGAACTGCTGCCCCATCCACCGTATTCTCCAGATTTGGCCTCGTGCGACTTCTTTTTGTTTTCAAACTTGAAAAAGTCACTCGCCGGGCAGAAATTTGAGTCGAATGAGGAGGTCATCGCCGCCACGGAGGCCTACTTTGCAGACCTCGAGAAAACGCATTTTTCAGACGGGTTAAAGAAGTTGGAGCATCGCTGGGTCAAGTGTATCGAGCTAAAAGGAGACTATGTTGAGAAATAAATCGTCACTTTTCCAAAATTTTCGTTTTTCTTTTGTAGGCTAAGTACTTATCGGACCACCCTCGTATATTAGCGAAGTGTATACGTAGACTCAGAATGTTTCAGATATTTTCTACAATATGAATATAAAATACTGCTGCATCGATTAAAATAAAATTTAAGAAATAAGAAATTTTCGGGGGAACGTTTGGCGATAGAATTGAGATCTTTTCGGAGAGGGGGGAAGGATTCTCACATTTTTTAAATATTGCATTTTTAATTTTCCGACAAAGATAATTGTACATGATTACATGTGTAATTTTATGTGATCATATATAATAATATATAATTTATATATAATTATGTATTATTTTATAGAATTATGATATATAATCTTTTCTGGTTGATCGTAAATTTTCCAGTCAGGATTCATCATTTTTTTTAGGAATCGGAATGGATCCCTCTCTAGTCGATCTCGGAACGTTTTCCAGATATTCATAATGAATACCGCAAGAAATATCAAGAATTAACGCGCGAGATCCTTCATACATCACGCGTACGTCAGGATATCATCGCTCCAATCTGTATATCGTCGAAAACTATTTGACCTTCAACGGTGAATCGTCCGTCGAACATTGACGTGCCCCATTCCCGCTTCCCGAGGAGTTCTCGTCGGCATTGCGAAAAAAAGGCGCACCGAAACTTTATTCATTTGCGAGAGCTTTTTTCACTCTCTCACTTTTTCTCTCCCTCTCTCTCTCTCTCTCCCTCTCCCTCTCTCTCTCTCTCTCTCTCTCTCGCTGGTATTTTCGGTAAACGTTTGAGAATACCATTGCACCAAGAAGCGCGGTCTACTTTGTAATAATCGATAAAACACAGGCTATAAAAAGTACATGTGCAAATTTTTAAGGAGGAGACTCGAGGATTTCGTGATAGATAGAAATTCGAAAATATTTGCTCCACACCGACCGATGTTTTTCGCGTAAAGCCGAACTTATAATTATACAATTTCACACTTATATAAGTTTGCAAATTTACATGCAATCATTGCAAAATTCGTGAAAAAATATTAGCTCGTTTGGCATCGATAGCAATAGATTAACACTGAATCGCGCCTCATTGTATTTACGAAACGAGCGATAGATAATTTCTTTTTGCGTGTTTATCCTACTAGAAATAAAATGAGGAGATTTTTGAAGATCTTCGGAACTCGGCATCGATTGGATCACGCCGAATACGTATATTAACGTAAAGCGGAGATATTTCAAGATCCTACAATCCCGCGATTGTATGACGAAGATGCTTATATTCTTAGGAAAAATGGCGATCTGGTTAGACTTCGGCTTAACTCACAATTTCTGACTCTGCCGTGCGACTGTCGATCTGAACGCGCGCTCGCAAAGTTACACTCAATTGTGATAATGTGGCAATTAAATTACATTTCGCGGCAAAATGGTTTATCGGCCCGTCCATCCATACATTCATCCATCAATGTCCGACTCAACATACGAAACTACTTACATAACTCAATTGTGATAATATGGCGATTAAATTACATTTTCCGGTAAAACGGCTTATCGACCCGTCCATATTCATTCATCGACGTCCGATTCAACACGCGAAATTACTTACATAGTGAAGCCTAACTCTACGTTAGAAAAAAATACGTTTTAAGCGAGTGATCAGAAATTACGGTAAATGAATGGAAATTCGCAAACTTGTGTGCAATGGTGCAATTATAAATGCAGCTTTGCGCGAAACGCACCGGTCGATGCGGAGCAAATATTTTCGAGTTTTTTCCTACAAAAATTGTAAGCCCCCTCTTAAAAACATGTATATATATATATATATTTTTTTTTATAGTTTGATAACTACAAAAAAGCCGCAGTTGCCGGTGCAGCAGTATTTCCAAACATTTTCCGTGTTTTCATTATCTCGCTGACGTAGCGATCAGACGGCGTGTAAAGATCGATGTTCGGGCGCATCGATCATGCAACTGCCGGCGAACTTTTCCACTTTTTCGCGTTCCATCTGATCGTCGCACGCAGCGAAGCTCGCTCGATCGGAATCCATCTCGTTTCCCGAAAATGGCTACGTGATCGCAATTTCGACGGGAACTCGCGCGACAATTTTCACCTTTCACCGTTTTGTCTCTCCCGAGAGAGGAATATCGAATAAAAATATGGAAAATTTAATATAATAAAAAAGGCTCATTCATGTGTACGCGCGCGCGCACGCGCGCACGCACGATCGAGTGATAAAGAGACGAGGGTGGGAGAGCGGGGTGGAGAGAGGTGGTTTTAACTATAATGCAAAATCTGACACGCGCGCGCGCACGTCTCTCGGAAAATTGACTTTGGACAGGAAGCTCCTTTTTTTTCCCGAACGAGACGCGGGCGACGCTTGTCCCCGCTTTATCCCCGGGTCATAAATGAGCCGGCATCCGACGCGAGCGGATTAACGTACGCGGTGTAAAACATCGAGGTATTAGCGGCGTGTCCGCCGACGTAACCGACGACTTACGTACGTATGTATACTCGCGAGGGCAGAAATCGCGTCGGCCGCAAATTGGATTATCGGGCCTGCGGTGCGACGTGCTCGCCGGCAAAAAGCCGGAACGCGTGTTCCCGAAGGACCGTAGGGATTATCGATAGCCGTTCGTTCGTTCGTTCGTTCGTTCGTTGGCCGCTTGGTTGCTTTGTACGTTCGTACGATTTCGCCTCTGACGCTCAACGTCGACGACGCGCGCGTTGCGGCCGCGGCAGAAAAGGACAACGCTCTCTCTCTCTCTCTCTTTCTCTCTCTCTCTCTCTCCCCCTCTCTCTCTCTCTCTCTCTCTCTCTCTCTCTCTCTCTCTCTCTCTCTCTCCCCCCTCTCTCTCTTCCCCCCCTCTCTCTCTCCCCCTTCTCTCTCTCTCTCTTTCTCGCTCTCTCTCTCCCTCCCTTCCTCCCTCCCTCCCTCCCTCCCTCCCCCTCTCTCCCCGATCTTTTCCTCGTTTGTTTTTTTCCTCAGCCGCGCGCGCCTGCAATTTCGCGCTATGTCAGGCTGTAACTTCGGGGGCGCAAGTTTTTCGTTGGCCGCCAACTTGCCGCTAACGAAATTACTGGACGAACCGCAGCGGAAGAATTCGCGGCGCGACGCGACGCGACGCGCGCGATCCGGGAGAAATCCAAGTCCGGAAAAACAGAGATAGACGATAATGTGGGAGAGGGGGGCAGGGGGTAACGAGTTCTGAAACTTACGTATCCGATAGGAAAAGTGACGTGAGAGGAATGCGCGAGATGGAGAGAGAGAGGGGCGGGAGAGGAACCCGGCGATCTCGTTAATAAAATACGCCCCGTACGGAATACGAACCGTCGGATCCGTGTTTTCGAAGCGCGAAGAGTTCCCGATCGAGTCGGGGGGAGAGGGGAGAGTGTGGAAAAGGGGAAATTACGAGTTTTCATCGCGGCGGGGGATCGAAAGCGAAGCGGTGTAGCGTTTCCGCGATTTCCGCATCACGCGCGGGGATAATAGCCATCGGTATAGAAATTAATTGCTCGTGCGTGGTCGTTTACGAAAAATTTGTGTTTTCCGCGCGCGCGGCGCGCGCTCCGACCGATGAAATATCATTCCCCGTGTATTTTTCCCGCCGTTCGTTCCACCGCTGCCGCTACCATTTTCTCGATACGCCGGCCGGCCGCGCAGCGCGCATCAGTCCGAGCAATTCGAACGGAATAGCCGCGCAGCCGAATGTTTCCGGATGCCCGGTTGGTCGTTCGCTAGAAATCTGCCCATTAAACGTTCTACTAATTGAGCATTGTGATTCGAAGTCGGATAAAAGTTCCCATAATTCTTCTCGTCGATACATGTCGGCACACTATCGGGACATTTGCACCCTTTTTCTGGTCAAAATTGGTAAAATTTGAAATGAATGTCCGTAATATCTAAACATTCTAAAAGTTCCGACAAATAGCCATAAAACATAAGAAAAAATTTGAGTCAATTTGTTCCACGATAAGCATGTTTTTTATTTATTACGTTTTGTATTCAGAGATACGCGCAACTGTACACTAAAGTTGCGAAACGACTCATTTCTTTGAAATCTTTTATCTCTTTAACTATTAAAACCTTACGCACCACTGTTTTAAATACTTTTTTAGCACAAACCAGTGCTTCAAAATAATAATAATGAATTAAACTTTGAATATTATGGATGAGAAAATCTTCTATATGAAATAGAAGAAAATAAAGATTTAACCAGTTTCTAATATTTAAAGGACCAGAACTTCCGGATAACAATCGATAACAAACCAAATTTTGGCTCATATTTTAGGTGAAATCTTAATCTTCTTAAAACCGTTTAGGAAATTTGCAGTTAAGCGCAACTTTGTGAAATATAATTTTCACAAGCAAAGATCATTTTAACCAGTTCACTGGTGAGCGGAAATCAACGTTTTGTGCCAAAACTAAGAGCGAATAATAATGTCGTATTTTATATCTATAAAAGCTCATCTATAAAAGGTTTTTTGAGTCGCTGATTACGAATCTGGAGTCGAAATTTTACAATTCAAAATGGCGGATTCAATATGGTGACTTCAAATGACTAACTTTTATATGATATTATGGATATGTATCAAACTCGGTTTATATATGTTTTTTCGATCACAGATGACAAATACAGAGTTGAAATTAAAAAATTCAAAACGGCGAATCCAATATGGCGACTTCAAGTGACCAATTTTGATTTGATATTATATTAGGTTGTTCGGAAAGTTCGTTTCAAATTTTTGAAATAAATTAAGAGCGCAATATTTTACACAAAGAGGAACTTTATTGAAGCAAATATGTACCGTTTTGTTCAACGACCTTGGCCCATCTTTCAGGAAGCTGCATGATGTCTTTGCTCCAAAATAAAAGTTTCTTATTGGCGAAGAATTTATCAAGATGACTTTTGAGGACTTTCAAAGACTCGAATTTCTTGTCCCGAAGAAAATTTTTTAGAGAAAGAAATAGATAGTAGTTAGATGGGGCAAGGTCGGGAGAATATGGAGGATGAGGAAGAACGTCTCATTCGAAGTCTAACAGCTTCCTACGGATAGACATTGCGATGTGAGGTCTGGCGTTATCATGATGGAAAACAATTCCACGCCTGTTGGTCAATTCAGGGCGCTTCCGTGCGATGGCAGTCTTCAGTTCGTCCAGTTGAAGGATGTCCTTCGCCGCGTTGATGGTTTCGTTTGGTTGAAGAAGCTCATAATATACCACGCCCTTAAAATCCTACCTAGATACTCAGAAGAACCTTTTTCGCGTGAAGCCCCGGCTTGGCCACTGTTTGCGTAGACGCGTCGCTGGTTCCCCACGACCTCTTGCGGCTAACATAATTGTATAGGATCCAACTTTCATCGCCTGTTGTGATCCTCTTCAAGAACGGTTCTTTTTAGTGCCGTTGAAGCAGCATATCGCAGACGTTAACACGTTCCAGCAACTGCCGTTTATTCATTTCGTGTGGCACCCACACATCCAGTCCAGTTGAGAATCCTAGCTTCTTCAGATGGTCATGCACGGTGGAAACAGACTTGTGCAGAGTGTCGGCGAGTTCTCTAACTGTCACTCGAGGATTTTCGTGCACGAGATCCATAAGAAGCGTTTCATCAACCTCCTGAGGCCGGCCTGAGCGAGCTTGATCTTCCATGTTGAAATCGCCAGCTTCGAATCTCCGATACCATTTTCGAACTGTCTGGTGAGTGACGCAGGCATCTCCATATACTGAGAACATCTCATTCAGGGTCTGCGAAGCCGTGAAGCCACGTTTAAAGCAATATAGCATCACATGACGAAAATGGACTTTTTGGTTCTCCATTTTTCAAACTGATTTCTGACGAAATAGTTGCACTTAGGAAGATCCTTAGATGCGAAGTTTCCTTAGCGGCCTCATAGATCCGGGAATGTTTGTTGACAAACATAAAATCGTTTAGAGCGCCCTCGTTCTTACTGATTACATAGAAATGTGGAGCGTGCGAAATTTGAAACGAACTTTCCGAACAACCTAATAGATATGTATCAAACTCGGTATATGTATGTTTTTTTGATCACAGATAGAGTCGAAATTAAAAAATTGAAAATATATAAAAAAATTAATAAAAATAGAAACGAAAAAATTAAAAGTATATAAAAACAAAAAATAAAAAAAAATAAGTAAAAAAAATAAGAAATAGAAAAATGGAGTGTAAAATCCTACCGTAGCCTCCACGTGGCGCATTCTGGGATCGTGATATTTCATCAGCTAATATGGAGGTAAAAGTATATACAGGGTGGCCCATATAACTCTTAACAGCTGAATATTTCGGAAACTATTTGTCAAATCAAAAAGTTGTTCATGAGACAGTTTTATGTATTCGAGGGGCCTTTTTAACTACATAAATATTAAGTTACTCCCTGCCCCCTTTAAAGGGGGGCAGTGGGTAACTTCGCAATTTCAAACGGGGCCTCCTATAAAATGTTAGTTGGTTGGGTTCTACGGTGAAAAAACAAGTACATTTTCTTGAAAACATTTTTTTATCAGATGTTTCTGTTAAAAGATAAGACGGTGTAAAGTTTCGAAGCTACAGGAAACGTAAAAGCGTCGTGTATCCTTGTCTTTCGTCGGTGATTCAAACATTCATACATTCATTGAGGTCAATTTAACTGGCATAATGTCATTCTTTTTATTGTGAATTGTTGTACGCAATTTATCATGTTCACGAAGTCGCTTTTTCTACATTAAAAAATGACACGTGCGATTTTTTAATCCCATAACGTTCAAAAAACATTACTACTGCACGCCGATAATTCTTTTGGCATTCACCTAATACTAATAAAATATTCACTTCTGTATCAAACATAGTGATAGCTATGATTTTTATAGTGCTAACTTTTTGAATAGTAACATACAACTGACACGATTTTCATGAATAGTTAAATTGACCTCAATGAATGTATGAATGTTTGTTTACGGTTGAATCCACGATGAAAGACAAGGATACGCGACGCTTTTATTTCCCTGTAGCTTCGAAACTTTACACCGTTATATCTTTTAACAGAAACATCTGACAAAAAAATGTTTTGAACAAAATATACTTGTTTTTTACCGTAGAACCCAACCATTTAACATTTTATAGAGGGGGTCCCATTTGAAATTACGAAATTACCCCTGCCTCCCTTTAAAGGGGGTAAGGAGTAACTTAATATTTATGTAGTTAGAAAGGCCTCTCGAATACATAAAACTTTCTCATGAACAACTTTTTGATTTGACAAATAGTTTCCGAAATATTCAGCTGTTAAGAGTAGTATGTGGGCCACCCTGTATAATGAAATATTGTTAGTCACCAAAGGCGAAAATTTTGGATCCGCCACTTTGAATTGCAAGTTTTTGATATCAAATTCAAAATTAGTGACTATAAAAATTCCTTGCATCTCATTTTCACGAAAAACAAATAATTTTTACTATTTTCGGCCGCCATATTGGATCTGCCATTTTGAATATTAAGTTTTTGACATGAGATTCAGAATCAGCGAAAATTAATCTTTATAATTTTGGCCAGAAAAAAGATACAACCGTCCCATAGCGCGGCGGGCGGCATGATATCGCACGGGCGAGTTGAGCGGCGAGAAATTGAACTCGTCGTCTTTATACAATCATACATACATAACAAAAGAGAGCCGTATTTCGCGCACGGTAGCGCGATCGCGATAATTCGACGGGCAGAGGCCGCCAATTAATGCGATCGCGCGCGGCTCATTTGAAATCGTCGTGCCGCGCCGCTATCGCGAATCGCCCTGCGAAAATCCGCTATATCGCCATATTGTGCTGGTTGCCATATTGTGCTGGCTCGCGCCCCGTTTGGCCCAATAATTAGCGCAATTACATCGTTTGTTGCGCACTCGCAAGCGCCACGCTAACGTAACGTTATACGCTTACGACACGTCGCGCGCAGCACGCGCGCTGTCGAACGAATAATTAGTCGTACATAATTGCCGCGCGCGCGCGTTAATGGACGACCGAAAGAACCCTCATGGTGGTGGAAACGGAGGTGGAACGGAGGAGATTTGGGTCCTCCGTGCGACAAAGTGCGGCGAAGTGCGAAGATCACGCGCCCGTGGGTGGCGCGGAGGTCACGGGGGAATTTGTCGCGAATTTTCACCCCACGCGAATGTGTCATCGGGTCGAACTGGGCTGGTTATCCGCGCGCTTTCTTCCCTTCGGCGACGTCCGGGAAATAAGTCGGTGAATTGAAATTCGCGTTTCACATCGGACAATGGATAAACGAGTTCGCCATTATGTGGCTTCTCTCGCCGGCGATTCTTCTATTCTATTCGAGATTCGTCCGCTCGTCTCGGAATTAATCCCGCGTTTCCGTGAGACGGAATCTCGCGACTTTTCGGCCCTCCAATCGTTCCGCAATATCTCCGTACAAGAG